>NW_026019405.1:0-128540 GCF_003254725.2 Canis lupus dingo | reverse complement strand
TCTTTGACCAGGGACCTCTGGTCCCATTCTGGGCCTCAAACTAAACTGGTTACTCTGGTTCCCCTCTGGGCCTACCCTTACCTGGTGACTCTGGTCACCCATGGGCTTCATTTGGGCCCTGGTGAATCTGTCCTTAGGTGGTCCGCACCTGGATCTGATGACTGGTCGCACCTGGGCCTCTCCTGACTTGGTGAATCCTGTTGCCACTGGGCCTCATGGACCTGTGAATGTGGTACCTGGACTCACCTGGATCTGGTGGTCTGGTTCCCATATGGGGGCTCTCCTGGACCTGGTTCCTGTTATCTCCATCTGGCGTCACCTGGAACTAACTGATCGATCCTATTGTGCCTGCTCACTGCAACCTGTTGACTTCCGGTCATTACCTGGGAGGCCCAGGTGTGGAATAGAGTATCCAGGTCACAATGACGCCTGGGTGAGGACCAGAGTCACTAGGGCCATGCAGGCCCAGATGGGGAACAGAATCACCAGGTCCTGGTGAGGCATAGAATAAGACCACATTAAGCAGTATCAGGTGAGCCCCTTGTGAGAACCAGAGCCACTCTATCCAGCTGAGTCCCAGGACCAGGTGAGTCCCACGTGAGGACCAGATTCATCAGGTCGAATTGAGGCATAGCTGGGGACAAGAGTCACCAGGTCTGTGTGCGGCCTAGGTGGGGCAAGATTCAGCAGTTCTGAGTTAGGTCCAAGTGGGGACGAGAGACACCAGGTCCAGGTGAGGCCAAACTGAGGACCAGATTCACCAAATCCAGGTGAGGTCCATGTTGCAAAGAGAGTCACGAGGTCCAGGAGAGGTCCAGGTGGGGTCCAGAGTCACCAGATCCATGTGAAGTCCAGGTGGGGACCATAGTCACCAGATCCATGTGAAGCCCAGGTGGGGACCAGAGTCACTAGGTCCACTTGAGGCCCAGGTGAGGACCAGAGATACCAGGTACACGTGAGGACCCGGTGGGGATCAGAGGCAACAGGTCCATGTGAGGCCGGCTTGGGGACCATGGTCAACAGGTCTACTTGAGGCCCAGGTGTGGAACACAGTAAGCAGGTCCAGGTGAGTTCCCATTGGTGACAGGAGTCACCACGTCCAGGTGTGGGCCAGGTCCGACCAGGATCACCAGGTCCAGGGAAGGCCCTTGAAAGAACCAGAGTCAACAATTCGAGGTCAGGCGCAGGTGGCAACCAGGGTCAGCAGGTCCAAGTCAGGCCAAAGTGGGGTTCACAGTCACTAGGGCACGGTGACACCCAGAGTGGGACCAGAGTCACCTGGTCCAGGTGAGGTCCAGTTGTGGAACACAGTCACCGGGTCCCAATTTTGCACAGTTGAGGACCATGTCAACAGGGCCAGGTGAGGCCCAGATGGGGACCGGAGTCCCCAAATCCAGGTGAAGCCCAGGTGGAGACCACAGTCACCAGATCCAGGGTAGTCTCAGGTGCAGACCAGAATCACCAGGTCCATGTGAGGTGCAGGTGGCAACCACACTCACCCGGTCCCGGAGAGGCCCCGGTGGGGACCAGAGACACGAGGTACATGAGAAGCTAGAAACACTGCAGCCACCAGGTCCACATGATGTCCATGTGGGAACGAAAATCACCAGTTACAGGTGAGGACCAGGTGGGGATCCGACTCACCATGTCCAGGTGAGACCCAGGTGGGAAACAGTGTCACCATGTCTTCGTGTGCCCCAGGTGAAGACCAGAGTTATTAGGTCCGGCTGGATGAGTGTTAGTGAACAGTGTAACCATATCCTGATGCTACCCAGGTGGGTACCAGAGACACCAGGTCCTGGTGAGGCCCAGGTGTAACCGGAGACATGAGGTCCAGGTGAGGTCTCGATGGGAACCACAGTCACCAGGTCAGGTGAGCCCATGCTTAGGATCAGAGTCACCAGGTACAGGTGAGGCCCAGCTGGAGCCAGAGTCACCTGGTACAGAAGAGGCCAAAGTCAGGACCAGAGTTACCAGGATCAGGTCAGTCCCAGGGGTAATACAGTAACCATGTCCCAATGATGCCCAGGTAGAATCAGAGTCACCAGGTCCAGCGAGGCGCAGGTGGGTAGAATATTCACTAGGTCCAGGTGAGGCCCAGATGAGGACCAGAGTCACGAGGTCTAGTTGACGCCTTGAGGGGTACCAGATTAACCTGGTCTAGGGGACATCCAGATTGGGACCAGAGTCACAATGTCAGGGTGAGGCCCAGAGGGCATCCAGAATCATCATGTCCAGGTGAGGTTCAGGTGTGGAACAGAGTATCCAGATCATAATGGTCCACATGTGAGGGCCAGAGTCACCAGATCTGGGTGAGGCCCAGTTAGGAGCAGAGTCACAAGTTCCAGTTGAGGCCAAGAAGGAGTCCACAGCAATCAGGTCCAGGTGGGGATCAAAGTCACCAGGAATGGGTGAGGCCCAGATGGGGATCAGATTCACCAGGTCCAGGTGATTCCCAGGTGGTGACAAGGGTTACCAGTTCCGGGTGAGGACCAGGTAAGGACCAGATTCACCAGGTCCAAGTGAGGCCCACGTGAGACCTGTGTCACCAGGTATGGGTGAGGCCCAGGTGGCAAGCCCACTCACCAGGTCTAGGTGAGGCCAACATGCAGGCCATGCAGAGGAACCGTGTACCGATGATGCCCAGGTAGGGACCAGAGGTACGAGGTCCAGGTGACGCCAACCTGCAGGTCATGCAGAGGAACCGTGTCCCGATGATGCCCAGATAGGGACCAGAGTTACCAGGTCAAGAGGAGGCCAACCTGCAGACCATTATGTGGAACCATGTCCCGATGTTGCCCACGTAGGGACCAGAGTCACCAGGTCCAAATGAGGCGCAGATGGAGCATATTCACTAGGTCCAGGTGAGGCCCAGTTGAGGACCAGAGTCACCAGATCTGGTTGAGGCCTAGAGGGGTACCAGATTCACCTGGTCTAGGTGACATCCAGATGGGGACCAGAGTAACCATGTCAGGGTTAGGCCCAGAGGGGATCCAGAGTCATCATGTCCAGGTGAGGCTCAGGTGTGGAACAGAGTATCCAGGTCATAATGGTCCACCGGTGAGGACCAGAGTCACCAGATCTGGGAGAGGCCCAGTTAGGATCAGAGTTACCACTTCCAGGTGAGGCCAAGAAGGTGTCCACAGCAATCAGGTCCAGGTGGGGAACAAAGTCACCAGGACTAGGTGATGCCCAGGTGGTGACCAGATATACCACATCCGGGTGAGGACTAGATAAGGACCACATTCACCAGGTCCAAGTGAAGCCCACGTGGGGACCTGTGTCACCAGGCATGTGTAAGATCCAGGTGGGAACCCCACTCACCAGGTCAAGATGACCCGATGATGCTCAGGTAGGGACCAGAGTTACCAGGTCCAGGTGAGGCAAACCAGCAGGCCATGCAGTGGAACCATTTCCCGATGATGCCCAGTGAGTAACCAGAGTCACCATGTCCAAATGAGGCCCTGATGGAGCATATTCACTAGGTCCAGGTGAGGCCCAGTTGAGGACAAGAGTCACCAGAACTGGTTGAGGCCTAGAGGGGTTCCAGAATCACCTGGTCCAGGTGACATCCAGATGGGGACCAGATCACCTGGTCAGGGTGAGGCCCAGAGAGGTCCTAGAGACATCATGTCCAGGTGAGGCTCAGGTGTGGAACAGAGTAACCAGGTACCAATGATGCCCAGGTGAGGATGAGAGTCACCAGGTTTGGGTGACGCACTGATAGGATCAGAGTCACCAGTTCAAGGTGAAGGCAAGAAAGAGTCCAGAACAAACACGTCCAGGTGGGGAACATAGTCACCAGGACTGGGTTAGGCCCAGATGGGGACCAGATTCACCAGGTCTAGGTGAGGCCCAGGTTGTGACAAGATTCCCAGGGTCTGGGAGAAGACCAGGTAAGGGCCAGATTTCACCAGGTCCAAGAGGCTCACGTGGGGACCTGAGTCATCAGGTATGTGTGAGGCCCAGGTGGCATCCAACTAACCAAGTCCAGGTGAGGCCAACCTGCAGGCCAGAGTCACCAGATCCAGGTGAGGCCCTAGTGGGGCCAGAGTTTCCAGGTAAATGTGAGTCTACAAGTACACCACAGTCACCAGGTCCAGGTGTGATTCATGTGGGAACGAGAGTCACCAGGTCCAGGTGAGACCCATGTGTGGATGACAGTCTCCAGGTCCAGATTGAGGCCTAGGTGGGGGGACCAGAGTCATCGGGACGAGTTGAGGCCAAAGTATGGAGCAAAGTTATCATGTCCAAGTGAGGCCCAGGTGGGGAACAGAGTAAAAATGTCCCATAGATGCCAGGTGGGAAAAGAGTCACAAGGTCCAGACGAGGCCTAAGTGAGGAGTAGATTCACCAGGTCCTGTTGAGGCCCAGTTGAGTATCAGTGTCCCCAGCTCTGGGTGATTCCCAGAGGGGGACCAGAGTCACCCTGTTCTGGTGTGAGTCGGGTGCGGACCAGAGTCACCACGTCAGGATGAGGCCCAGAGGGGAACGAGAATCACTATGTCCAGGTGAGGCCCCGATGTGGAACTGAGAAAACAGGTCCCATGATGCACATATGAGGACCTGAGTCACCAGGCCCAGGGGAGGTCCCTGTGGGAACCAGTCACCTCGTCCAGGTGAGGCCCAGGTGGGACCACAGTCACCAGGTCCAGGTGAGGCCCAGGTATATAAGAGAGTATCCAGGTCCCAATGATGCCCAGGTAAGGTCCAGAGTCAACAGGTCCAGGAGAGGCCCAAATATGGATCAGAGTCATTGTGTTCCAGGGGAGGCCAGATGGAGACCACAGGAACCAGGTCCAGGAGAGCCCCATATGGGAACCAGAAGCCACCAGATCCAGGTGAGGTCCAGGTGGGACCACAGTCACAAAGTCCAGGTGAGGCGCAGGTGGCAACAGGATTCACCAAATCCAGGTGAGGTCCAGGTGGCGTCCAGTCTCCAGATCCAGGTGTGGACCAGCTTAGGACCAGATTCACCAGGCCCAAGTGAATCCCAAGGGGTGACCAGAGTCACCAGGTAAGGGTGAGGCCTAGAGGGGGTACCAGAGTAACCAGTTTAGTTTGAGGCTCACAATGGGACCAGAGGTCCCTGGTCAAAGTGAGGCCCAATTGTGGAATAGAGTATCCAGGTCCCAATGATGCCTGGGTGTGGACCAGAGTCACTAGGGCCGTGCAGGCCCAGATGGGGAACAGAATCACTAGGTCCTGTTGAGGCATAGAATAAGACCACTGGTGAATAAGTCACCAGTATCAGATGAGCGCCTTGTTGGAACCAGAGGCACTCTATCCAGCTGAGTCCCAGGTCCATGTGAGGCCCATGTGAGGACCAGATTCATCAGGTCGAATTGAGGCATAGCTGGGGAAAAGAGTCACCAGGTTTGGGTGCGGCCTAGGTGGGGCAAGATTCAGCAGTTCTGAGTTAGGTCAAAATGGGGACGAGAGACACCAGGTCCAGGTGAGGGCAAACTGAGGACCAGAGTCACCAGATCGAGGTGAGGCCCAGAGCGGGACGAGAATCACTAGGAACAGGTGAAGCCCCGATGTGGAACTGAGAAACCAGGTGAATGCTGCCCATATGAGGACCTGAGTCACCAGGTCCAGGTGATGTCCCTGTGGGAACCAGTCACCTCGTCCAGGTGAGGCCCAGGTGGGACCACAGTCACCAGGTCCAGGTGAGGCCCAGGTATAAAAGAGAGTATCCAGGTCCCAGTGATGCCCAGGTAAGGACCAGAGTCAACAGGTCCAGATGAGGCACAGGTGGGAAGCATATTCACTAGGTTCCGGTGAGGCCCAGTTGAGGACCAGAGTCACCAGGTCTAGTTGAGCCCTAGAGGGTTTCCAGATTCACCTGGTCTAGGTGACATCCAGATGTGGACCAGAGTCACCATGTCAGGGTGAGGCCAAGAGGGGATCCAGAGTCATCATGTGCCGGTGAGGCTCAGGCGTGGAACAGAGTATCCAGTTCATAATGGTCCACAGGTGAAGAACAGAGTCACCAGATCTGGCTGAGACCCAGTTAGGATCAGAGTCATCAGTTCCATGTGAGGCCAAGAAGGAGTCCACAGCAATCAGGTCCAGGTGAGGAACAAAGACACCAGGACATGGTGAGGCACAGATGGGGACCAGATTCACCAGTTCCAGGTGAGGCCCAAGTGGTGACCAGGGTTACCACTTCCAGGTGAGGATAAGGTAAGGACCAGATTCACCAGGTCCAATTTCGGCCCACGTGGGGACCTTTGTCACCAGGTATGGGTGAGGCCCAGGTGGCAACCCCACTCACCAGGTCCAGGTGAGGCCAACCTGCAGGCCTGTAGAGGAACTATGTCCCGATGATGCTCAGGTAGGGACCAGTGTTACCAGGACCAGGTGAGGCCAACCTGCAGACCATGCAGTGGAACCATGTCCCAATGATGCCCAGGTAGGGTCCAGAGTCACCAGGTCCAAATGAGGCCCAGATGGAGCATATTCAATAGATCCAGATGAGGCCCAGTTGAGGACAAGAGTCACCAGATCTGATTGAGGCCTAGAGCCATACCAGAAACACCTGGCCCAGGTGACATCCAGATGGGGACCAGAGTCACCAGTTCAGGGTGAGTCCCAGAGAGGTTCCAGAGTCATCATGTCCAGGTGAGGCTCAGGTGTGGAACAGAGTCACCAGGTACCAATGATGCCCAGGTGAGGACCAGAATCACCAGGTATGAGTGACGCGCAGATAGCATCAGAGTCACCAGTTCCAGGTGAGGCCAAGAAAAGTCCACAGCATCAGGTCCAGGTGGGGAACAAAGTCACCAGGACTGGGTGAGGCCCAGATGGGGACCAGATTCACCAGGTCCAAGTGAAGCCCAGGTGGTGACCAGAGTCCCCGGGTCTGGGGGAGCACCAGGTAAGGACCAGATTCACTAGGTCCAAGAGGCCCACGTGGGGACCTGAGTCACCAGGTATGGGTGAGGCCCAGGTGGCAACCGCACTCACCAGGTCCAGGTGACGCCAGCCTGCAGGCCAGAGTCACCAGATCCAGGTGAGGCCCTAGTGGGGACCGGAGTCAACAGGTAAATGTGAGTCCACAAGAAGACCACAGTGACCAGGTCCAGGTGTGGTGCATGTGGGAACGAGAGTCACCAGGTCCAGGTGAGACCCATGTGGGGACCACAGTCACCAGGTCCAGATTGAGGCTTAGTTGGGGGGACCAGAGTCATCGGGACCAATTGAGGCCAAAGTGTGTAGCAAAGTTATCATGTCCAGGTGAGGCCCAGGTGGGGAGCAGAGTACCATGTCCCATTGATGTCAGGTGGGAAAAGATACACAGGTCCAGGTGAGGCCTTATCGAGGAGTAGATTCACCTGGTCATGTTCAGGCCAGGTTGAGGACTAGTGTCCCCACCTCCGGGTGAGTCCCACAGGGGGACCAGAGTCACCCGGTTCTGCTGATATCCAGGTGGGGACCAGAGTCAGCACGTCAGTGTGAGGCCCATTGGGGGACGAGAATCACTAGGTCCAGGTGAGCCCCCGATGTGGAACTGAGAAACCAGGTCCCATGATGCCCATATGAGGACCTGAGTCACCAGGTCCAGGTGAGGTCTCTGTGGGAACCAGTCACCTCGTCCAGGTGAGGCCCAGGTGGGACCACAGTCACCAGGACCAGATGAGGCCCAGGTATATAAGAGAGCATCCAGGTCCCAATGATGCGCAGGTACGGACCAGAGTCAACAGGTCCAGGAGAGGTCCAAATATGTATCAGAGTCATTGTGTTCCAGGTGAGGCCAGATGGAGACCACAGGAACCTGGTCCAGGAGAGGCCCATATGGGAACCAGAGCCACCAGATCCAGGTGAGGTCCAGGTGGGACCACAGTCACAGGGTCCAGGTGAGGCGCAGGTGGCAACAGGATTCACCAAGTCCAGGTGAGTCCCAGGTGACGACCAATCACCAGATCCAGGTGCGGATCAGCTAAGGACCAGATTCACCAGGCCCATGTGAAGCTCAAGGGGTGACCAGAGAAACCAGGTAACAGTGAGCCCAGAGGGAGAATCAGCCTAACCAGTTTAGTTAGAGGCCGAGAATGGGACCAGAGGTCCCTGGTCAAAGTGAGGCCCAGGTGTGGAATAGAGTATCCAGGTCCCAAAGATGCCTGGGTGAGGACCAGAGTCTCTAGGGCCATGCAGGCCCAGATGGGGAACAGAATCACTAGGTCCTAGTGAGGCATAGAATAAGACCAGAGTCAGCAGTATCAGGTGAGCCCCTTGTGGGAACCAGAGCCACTCTACCCAGCTGAGTCCCAGGTCCAGGTGAGGCCCACGTGAGGACCAGATTCATCAGGTCGAATTGAGGCATAGCTGGGGACAAGAGTCACCAGGTCTGGGTGTGGCGTAGGTGGGGCAAGATTCAGCAGTTCTGAGTTAGGTCAAAGAGGGAACGAGAGACACCAGGTCCAGGGGAGGCCAAACTGAGGAGCAGAGTCACCAAATCCAGGGAAGAACCATGTTGGAAAGAGAGTCACCAGGTCCAGGAGAGGTCCAGGTGGGGACGAGAGTCACCAGATCCAGGTGAAGTCCAGGTGGGGACCAGAGTCACCAGATCCAGATGAGGCCCAGGTGAGGACCAGAGTTACCATGTACACGTGATGCCCCGGTGGGGATCAGAGGCAACAGGTCCATGTGAGGCCGGCTTAGGGACCATGGTCAACAGATCTACTTGAGGCCCAGGTTTGGAACAAAGTAAGCAGGTCCAGGTGAGTCCCTGGTGGTGACAAGAGTCACCACGTCCAGGTGAGGCCCAGGTGGGGACCAGGATCACCAGGTCCAGGGGAGGACTTTGCAAGAACCAGAGTCAACAGTTCGAGGCCAGGCGCAGGTGGCAACCAGGGTCAGCAGGTCCAAGTCAGGCCACAGTGGGTTTCACAGTCACTAGGGCACGGTGACACCCAGAGGGGGACCAGATTCACCTGGTCCAGGTGAGGTCCAGTTGTGGAACACAGTCACCGGGTCCCAATTTTGCCCAGTTGAGGACCATGGTCAACAGGGCCAGGTGAGGCCCAGATGGGGATCTGAGTCCCCAAGTCAAGGTGAAGCCCAGGTGGGGACCACAGTCACCAGATCCAGGGAAGTCTCAGGTGCAGACCAGAGTCACCATGTCCAGGTGTAGCCCAATTGAAGAGCAGAGTGAATAGGTCCGGCTGGGTCACTGTTAGAGAACAGTGTAACCATATCCTGATGCTACCCAGGTGGGTACCAGAGACACCAGGTCCTGGTGAGGCCCCGGTGGGACCAGAGTCATGAGGTCCAGTTGAGGTCCCGATGGGAACCACAGTCACCAGGTCAGGTGAGGCCATGCTTAGGATCAGAGTCACCAGTTACAGGTGAGTACCAGGTGGAACCAGAGTCACCTGGTACAGAAGAGGCCAAAGTCAGGACCAGAGTTACCAGGATCAGGTCAGTCCCAGTGGGGAATAGAGTAACCATGTCCCGATGATGCCCAAGTAGAACCCGAGTCACCAGGTCCAGATGAGGCGCAGGTGGGGAGCATATTCAGTAGGTCCCGGTGAGGCCCACTTGAGGACCAGATGCCCCCGGGCTAGTTTAGGCTTAGAGGGGTATCAGATTCACCTGGTCTAGGTGACATCCAGATGGGGACCAGTGTCACCATGTCAGGCTGTGGCCCAGAGGGGATCCAGAGTCATCATGTCCAGGTGAGGTAAGGTGTGGAACAGAGTATCCAGGACATAATGGTCCACAGGTGAGGACCAGAGTCACCAGATCTGGGTGAGGCCCAGTTAGGATCAGAGTCACCAGTTCTAGGTTAGGCCAAGAAGGAGTCCTTAGCAATCAGGTCCAGGTGGGAACAAAGTCACCAGGACTGGGTGAGGCCCAGATGGGGACCAGATTCACCAGGTCCAGGTGATTCCCAGGTGGTGACCAGAGTTACCAGGTCCGGGTGAGCACCAGGTAAGGACCAGATACAAGGTCCAAGTGAGGCCCACTTGGGAACCTGAGTCACCAGGTATGGGTGAGGCCCAGGTGGCAACCCCACTCAACAGGTCCAGGTGAGGCCACCTGCAGGCCATGCAGAGGAACCATGTCCCGATGATGCCCAGCTAGGGACAGGGCTTACCATGTCCAGGTGAGGCCAACCTGCAGGCCATGCTGTGGAACCATGTCCCGATGATGCCCAGGTAGTGACCAGAGTCACCAGGTGCAAATGAGGCCAAGATGGAGCATATTCACTAGTTCCAGGTGAGGCCCAGTTGAAGACCAGAGTCACCAGAACTGGTTGAGGACTATCGGGGTACAGAATCACCTGGTCCAGGTGACATCCAGATGGGGACCAGCCTCACCAGGTCAGGGTGAGGCCCAGAGAGGTTCCAGAGTCATCATGTCCAGGTGAGGCTCAGGCGTGGAACAGAGTCACCAGGTACCAATGATGCCCATGTTAGGGTCAGAGTCGCCAGGTCTGGGTGACGCGCAAATAGGATCAGAGTCACCAGTTCCAGGTGAGGCCAAGAAAGAGTCCAGAGCAATCAGGTCCACGTGTGGAACGAAGTCACCAGGACTGGGTGAGGCCCAGATGGGGACCAGATTCACCAGATCCAGGTGAGGCCCAGGTGGTGACCAGAGTCCCCGGGTCTGGGAGAGGACCAGGTAAGGACCAGATTCACCAGGTCCAAGATGCCCAGGTGGGGACCTGAGTCACCAGGTATTGGTGAGGCCCAGTTGGCCACCCCACTCAGCAGGTCCCGGTGAGTCCAACATGCAGGTCAGAGTCACCAGATCCACGTGAGGCCCTGGTGGGGACCGGAGTCACCAGGTAAATATGAGTCTACAAGAACACCACAGCCACCAGGTCCAGGTGTGGTTCATGTGGGAACAAGAGTCACCAGGTCCAGGTGAGATCCAGGTGGGGACCACAGTCACCAGGTCTAGATTGAGGCCTAGGTGGGGGACCAGAGTCATCAGGACCAGTTGAGGCCAAAGTGTGGAGCAAAGTTATCATGTCCAGGTGAGGCCCAGGTGGGGAACAGTGTAACCATGTCCCATTGATGCCAGGTGGGAAAAAAGTCACAGGTCCAGACGAGGCCTGAGTGAGGAGTAGATTCACCAGGTCTTGTTGAGGCCCAGTTGAGGACCAGTGTCCCCAGCTCCGGGAGAGTCCCAGAGGGGGACCAGAGTGACCCGGTTCTGGTGATATCCAGGTGGGGACCAGACTCACCACGTCAGGGTGAGGCCCAGAGTGGGACGAGAATCACTAGGTCCAAGTGAGGCCCCAATATGGAAGTGAGAAACCAGGTCCCATGATGCCCATATGAGGACCTGAGTCACCAGGTCCAGGTGAGCTCCCTGTGGGAACCAGTCACCTCGTCCAGGTGAGGCTCAGGTGGGACCACAGTCACCGGTCCAGGTGAGGCCCAGGTATATAAGAGAGTATCCAGCTCCCAATGATGCCCAAGTAAGGACCAGAGTCAACAGGTACAGGAGAGGCTCAAATATTGTTCAGAGTCATTGTGTTCCAAGTGAGGCCAGTTGGAGACCACAGGAACCAGGTCCAGGAGAGCCCCATATGGGAACCAGAGCCACCAGATCCAGGTGAGGTCCAGGTGGGACCACAGTCACAAGGTCCAGGTGAGGCGCAGGTGGCAACAGGATTCACCAAGTCCAGGTGAGGCCCAGGTGGCGACCAGTCACCAGATCCAGGTGCGGACCAGCTAAGGACCAGATTCACCAGACCCTAGTGAAGCCCAAGGGGTGACCAGAGTCACCAGGTAAGGCTGAGGCCCAGAGGGGAACCAGAGTAACCAGTTTAGTTTGAGGCCCAGAATGGGACCAGAAGTCCCTGGTCAAAGTGAGGCCCAGGTGTGGAATAGAGTATCCAGGGTGAGGATCATTGGGTCCATCACCCAATGATGCCTGGGTGAGGACCAGAGGCACTAGGGCCATGCAGGCCCAGATGGGGAACAGAATAACTACGTCCTGGTGAGGCATAGAATAAGACCACAGTCAGCAGTATCATGTGTGCCCCTTGTGGGAACCAGAGCCACTCTATCCAGCTGAGTCCCAGGTACATGTGAGGCACACGTGAGGACCAGATTCATCAGGTCGAATTGAGGCATAGCTGGGGACAAGAGTCACCAGGTCTGGGTGCGGCCTATGTGGGCAAGATTCAGCAGTTCTGAGTTAGGTCAAAGTGGGGACGAGAGACACCAAGTCCAGGTGAGGCCAAACTGAGGACCAGAGTCACCAGATCCACATGAGGTCCATGTTGGAAAGGAGTCACCAGGTCCAGGAGACGTCCTGGGGTGGACCAGAGTCACCAGTTCCAGGTGAAGTCCAGGTGGGGACCAGAGTCACTAGGTCCTGATGAGGCCCAGGTGAGGACCAGAGTTACCAGGTACACGTGAGGCTCCGGTGGGGATCAGAGGCAACATGTCCATGTGAGTCTGGCTTGGGGACCATGGTCAACAGGTCTACTTGAGGCCCAGGTGTGGAACACAGTAAGCAGGTCCCGGTGAGTCCCCGGTGGTGACAAGAGTCACCACGTCCAGGTGAGGCCCAGGTGGGGACCAGGATCACCAGGTCCAGGGGAGGCCCTTGAAAGAACCAGAGTCAACAGTTCGAGGTCAGGCGCAGGTGACAACCAGGGTCAGCAGGTCCAAGTCAGGCCAAAGTGGGGTTCACAGTCACTAGGGCACGGTGACCCCCAGAGGGGGACCAGAGTCACTTGGTCCAGGTGAGGCCACATGTGGAACACATTCACCGGGTCCCAATTTTGCCCAGTTGAGGACAACCCCACTCACCAGGTCCAGGTGAGGCCAACCTGCCGGCCATGCCTGATACTATATCCCGATGATGCCCAGGTAGGGACCAGAGTCACCAGGTCCAAATGAGGCCCAGATGGGGTATATTCACTAGGTCCAGGTGAGGCCCAGTTGAGGACCAGAGTCACCAGATCACCTTGAGCCCTAGAGGGGTACCAGAATCACCTGGTCCAGGTGACATCCAGATGGGGACCAGAGTCACCAGGTCAGAGTGAGTCCCAGAGAGGTTCCAGAGTCATCATATCCAGGTGAGGCTCAGGTGTGGAACAGAGTACCAAGGTATCAATGATGCCCAGGTGAGGACCAGAGTCACCAGATCTGGGAGACGCACAATAGGATCAGAGTCACCAGTTCCAGGTGAGGCCAAGAAAGCGTCCACAGCAATCAGGTCCATGTGGGAACAAAGTCATCAGGACTGGGTGAGGCCCAAATGGGGACTAGATTCACCAGTTCCTGGTGAGGCCCAGGTGGTGACCAGAGTCCCCGGGTCTGGGAGAGGACCAGGTAAGGCCCAGATTCACCAGGTCCAAGAGACCAACATGAGGACCTGAATCACCAGGTGTGAGTGAGGCCCAGGTGGCAACCCCACTCACCAGGTCCAGGTGAGGCCAACCTGCAGGCCAGAGTCACCAGATGCAGGTGAGGCCGTTGTGGGTACCGGACTCACCAGGTAAATGTGAGTCTACAAGAACACCACAGTCACCAGGTCCAGCTGTGGTTCATGTGGGAACGAGAGTCACCAGGTCCAGATGAGACCCAGGTGGGGACCACAGTCACCAGGTCCTGATTGAGGCCTAGTTGGGGGGACCAGAGTCATCAGGACCAGTTGAGGCCAAAGTGCGGAGCAAAGTTATCATGTCCAGGTGAGGCCCAGGTGGGGAACAGAGTAACCATGTCCCATTGATGCCCGGTGGGAAAAGAGTCAGATGGTTCAGACGAGGCATAAGTGAGGAGTAGATTCATCAGGTCCTGTTGAGGCCCAGTTGGGGACCAGTGTCCACAGCTCCAGGTGAGTCCCAGAGGGGGAACAGAGTCACACGGTTCTGGTGATATCCAGGTGGGGACCAGAGTTACCATGTCAGGGTGAGGCCCAGAGCGGGACGAGAATCACTAGGTCCAGGTGAGGCCCCGATGTGGAACTGAGAAACCAGGTCCCATGATGCACATATAAGGACCTGAGTCACCAGGTCCAGGTGAGGTCCCTGTGGGAACCAGTCACCTCGTCCAGATGAGGCCCAGGTGTGACCACAGTGACCAGGTCAAGATGAGGCCCAGGTATATAAGAGAGTATCCAGGTCTCAATGATGCCCAGGTAAGCACCAGAGGCAACAGGTGCAGGAGAGGCCCAAATATGGATCAGAGTCATTGAGTTCCAGGTGAATCCAGATGGAGACCACAGGAACCAGGTCCAGGAGAGCCCCATATGGGAACCAGAGCCACCAGATCCAGGATAGATTCAGGTGGGACCAAAGTCACAAGGTCCAGGTGAGGCAGAGGTGGCAACAAGACTCACCAAGTCCAGGTGAGGCCCAGGTGGTGACCAGTCACCAGATCCAGGTGCGAACAATTAAGGACTAGATTCACCAGGCCCAAGTGAAGCCCAAGGGGTGACCAGAGTCACCAGGTAAGGGTGAGGCCCAGAGGGGGATTCAGATTAACCAGTTTAGTTTGGAGCCAAGATTGGGACCAGAGGTCCCTGGTCAGAGTGAGGCCCAGGTGTGGAATAGAGTATCCAGGTCCCAATGATTCCTGGGTGTGGACCAGAGTCACTAGGGCCATGCAGGCCCAGATGGGGAACAGGATCACTAGGTCCTGGTGAGGCATAGAATAAGAACACAGTCACCAGTATCAGGTGAGCCCCTTGTGGGAAACAGAGCCACTCTATCCAGCTGAGTCCCAGGTCCATGTGAGGCCCACGTGAGGACCAGATTCATCAGGTCGAATTGAGGTATAGCTGGGGACAAGAGTCACCAAGTCTGGGTGCGGCCTAGGTGGGGCAAGATTCAGCAGTTCTGAGTTAGGTCAAAGTGGGGACGAGAGACATCAGGTCCAGGGGAGGCCAAACTGAGGACCAGAGTCACCAGATCCAGGTGAGGTCCATGTTGGAAAGAGAGTCTCCAGGTCCAGGAGAGGTCCTGGTAGGGACCAGTGTCACCAGATCCAGGTGAAGTCCAGTTGGGGACCAGAGTCACCAGATCCACGTGAAGCCCAGATGGGGACCAGACTCACTAGGTCCAGATGAGTCCCAGATGAGGACCAGAGTAACCAGGTACACGTGAGCTCCGGTTTTGATCAGAGGCAACAGGTTCATGTGAGGCCGGCTTGGGGACAAGGGTCAACAGATCTACTTGAGGCCCAGGTATGGAACACAGTAAGCAGGTCGAGGTGAGTCCCCGGTGGTGACAAGAGTCACCAGGTCCAGGTGAGGCCCAGTTGGGGACCAGGATCACCAGGTACAGGGGAGGGCCTTGAAAGAAGCAGAGTCAACAGTTCGAGGTCAGGCGCAGGTGGCAAACAGGATCAGCAGGTCCAAGTCAGGCCAAAGTGGGGTTCACAGTCACTAGGGATCGGTGAGACCCAGAGGGGGACCAGAGTAACCTGGTCGAGGTGAGATCCAGTTGTGGATCACAGTCACCGGGTCCCAATTTTGCCCAGTTGAGGACCATGGTGAACAGGGCCAGGTGAGGCCCAGATGGGGACCGGAGTCAAAATATCCAGGTGAAGCCCAGGTGGGGACCACAGTCAACAGATCCCGGGTAGTCTCAGGTGCAGACCAGAATCACCATGTCCAGGTGTGGCCCAGGTGAAGAGCAGAGTTAATAGGTCCGGCTGGGTCACTGTTAGTGAAGAATGTAACCATATCCTGATGCTATCCAGGTGGGTACCAGAGACACAAGGTCCTGGTGAGGCCCCGGTGGGACCGGAGACATGAGGTCCAGGTGAGGTCCCGATGGGTTCCCCATCACCAGGTCAGGTGAGGCCATGCTTAGGATCAGAGTCACCATGTACAGGTGAAGCCCAGGTGGAGACAGAATCACCTGGTACAGAAGAGGCCAAAGTCAGGACCAGAGTTACCAGGATCAGGTGAGTCCCAGTGGGGAATACAGTAACCATGTCCCGATGATGCCCAGGCAGAACCAGAGTCACCAGGTCCAGATGAGGCGCAGGTGGGGAGCATGTTCACTAGTTCCCGGTGAGGCCCAGTTGAGGACCAGAGCCACCAGGTCAAGTTGAGGCCTAGAGTGGTACCAGATTCACCTGGTCTAGGTGACATCCAGATGGGGACCAAAGTCACCATGTCAGGGTGAGGCCCAGAGGGGTTCCAGAGTCATCATGTCCAGGTTAGGCTGAGGTTTGGAACAAAGTATCCAGGTCATAATGGTCTGCAGGTGAGGACCAGAGTCACCAGATCTGGGGGAGGCCCACTTAGGATCAGAGTCACCAGTTCCAGGTGAGGCCAAGAAGGAGTCCACAGAAATCAGGTCCAGGTGGGGAACAAAGTCACCAGGACAGGGTGAGGCCCAGATTGGGACCAGATTCACCAGGCCCATGTGATTCCCAGGTGGTGACCAGACATACCAGTTCCGGGTGAGGACCAGGTAAGGACCAGATTCACCAGGTCCAAGTGAAGCCCACGTGGGGACCTGTGTCACCACGTGTGGGTGAGGCCCAGGTGGCAACACCACTCACCAGGTCCAGGTGAGGCCAAACTGCAGGCCATGTTGTGGAACCATGTCCCGATGATGCCCAGAGAGGGACCAGAGTCACCAGGTCCAAATGAGGCCCAGATGGAGCATAGTCACTAGGTCCAGGTGAGGCCCAGTTGAGGACCAGAATCACCAGATCTGGTTGATCCCTAGAGGGATACCAGAATCACCTGGTCAAGGTGACATCCAGATGGGGACCAGAGTCACCAGGTCAGGGTGAGGCCCAGAGAGGTTCAAGAATCATCATGTTCAGGAGAGGCTCAGGTGTGGAAGAGAGTCACCAGGTACCAAGGATGCCCAGGTGAGGACCAGAGTCACCAGTTCTGGGTGACGCCCAGATAGGATCAGAGTCACCAGTTCCAGGTGAGGACAAGAAGGAGTCCACAGCAATCAGGTCCAGGTGGGGAACAAAGTCACCAGGACTGGGTGCGACCCAGATGGGGCCAGATACACCAGGTCCAGGTGATTCCCAGGTGGTGACCAGGGTTACCAGGTCCGGGTGAGGACCATGTAAGGACGAGATTCACCAGGGCATACTGGGGCCCACGTGGGGACCGGTGTCACCATGCATGGGTGAGGCCCTGGTGGCAACCCCACTCACCAGGTCCAGGTGAGGCCAACCTGCAGGCCATGCAGAGGAATCATGTCCCGATGATGCCCAGGTAGGGACCAGAGTTACGAGGTCCAGGTGAGGCCAACCTGCAGGCCATGCAGTGGAACCATGCCCGATGATGCCCAGGAAGTTACAAGAGACACCAGGTCCAAATGAGGCCTAAATTTAGCATATTCACTAGGTTCAGGTGAGGCCCAGTTGAGGACCAGTGTCACCAGATCTGGTTGAGGCCTAAAGGGGTACAAGAATCACCTGGTCCAGGTGACATCCAGATGGGGACAAGAGTCACCAGGTCAGGGTGAGGCCAGAGAGGTTCCAGAGTCATCATGTCGAGGTGAGGCTCAGGTGTGGAACAGAGTCACCAGGTACCAAGGATGCCCAGGTGGGGACCAGTGTCACCAGGTCTGGGTGACGCACAGATAGGATCAGAGTCACCAGCACCAGGGGAGGCCAAGAAAGTGTCCACAGCAATCAAGTCCAGGTGGGGAACAAAGTCACCAGGACTGGGTGAGGCCCAGATGGTTACCAGATTCACCAGGTCCACGTGAGGCCCAGGTGGTGACCAGAGTCCCCAGGTCTGGGAGAGAACCAGGTAAGGACCAGATTCACCAAGTCCAAGAGGCCCACGCGGGGACCTGAGTCACCAGGTACGGGTGAGGCCCAGGTGGCAACCCCACTCACCAAGTCCAGGTGAGGTCAACTTTGGCCAGAGTCACCATATCCAGTTGAGGCCCTAGTGGGGACCGGAGTCACCAGGTAAATGTGAGTGTAGAAGAACACTACAGTCCCCAGGTCCAGGTGTGGTTCATGTGGGAACGAGCGACACCAGGTCCAGGTTGAGGCCTAGGTGGGGGGACAAGAGTCATCAGGACAAGTTGAGGCCAAAGTGTGGAGCAAAGTTATCATGCCCAGGTGAGGCCCAGGTGGGGAATAGAGTAACCATGTCCCATTGATGCCAGGTGGGAAAAGAGTCACAAGGTCCAGACGAGGCCTACGTGAGGAGTAGATTCACCAGGTCCTGTTGAGGCCCAGTTGAGGACCAGTGTCCCCATCTCCGGGTGAGTCCCATAGGGGGACCAGAGTCACCAGGTTCTGGTGATATCCAGGTGGGGACCAGAGTCACCACGTCAGGGTGTGGCCCAGAGGGCACATGAATCACTAGGTCCAGGTGAGGCCCCGATGTGGAACTGAGAAACCAGGTCCCATGATGCCCATATGAGGACCTGAGTCACCAGGTGAGGTGAGGTCACTGTGGGAACCAGTCACCTCGTCCAGGTGAGGCCCAGGTGGGACCACAGTCACCAGGTCCAGGTGACGCCCAGGTATATAAGAGAGTATCCAGATCCCAATGATGCCCAGGTAAGGAGCAGAGTAACTAGGTCAAAATGAGGCCCAGGTGAGGACCAGAGTTACCAGGTACACGTGAGGCCCCGGTGGGGATAAGAGGCAACAGGTCCCTGTGAGGCTGGCTTGGGGACCATGGTCAACAGGTCTACTTGAGGCCCAGGTGTGGATCACAGTAAGCAGGTCCAGGTGAGTCCCCGGTGGTGACAAGAGTCACCACGTCCAGGTGAGGCCCAGGAGGGGACCAGGATCACCAGGTACAGCGGAGGCCCTTGAAAGAACCAGAGTCAACAGTTCGACGTCAAAGGCAGGTGGCAACCAGGGTCAGCAGGTCCAAGTCAGGCCAAAGTGGGGTTCACAGTCACTAGGGCACGGTGAGACCCAGAGTGGGACCAGAGTCACCTGGTCCAGGTGAGGTCCAGTTGTGGAACACAGTCACCGGGTCCCAATTGTGCCCAGTTGAGGACCATGGTCAACAGGGCCAGGTGAGCCCCAGATGGGGACCGGAGTCCCCAAATCCAGGTGAAACTCAGGTGGGGACCACAGTCACCAGATCCAGGGTAGTCTCAGGTGCAGACCAGAATCACCAGGTCCAGGTGAGGTGCAGGTGGCAACCACACTCACCAGGTCCCCGTCAGGCCCTGGTGGGGACCAGAGTCACGAGGTACATGAGAAGCTAGAAACATTGCAGCCACCAGGTCCACATGATGTCCATGTGGGAACGAGAATCACCAGTTACAGGTGAGGACCAGGTGGGGTTCCGACTCACCATGTCCAGGTGAGGCCCAGGTGGTGACCAGAGTCCCCGGGTCTGGGAGAGGACCAGGTAAGGACCAGATTCACCAGGTCCAAGAGGGCCACGTGGAGACCTGAGTCACCAGGTATGGGTGAGGCCCAAGTGGCATCCCCACTAACCAGGACAATGCGAGGCCAACCTGCAGGCCAAGTCACCCGATCCACGTGAGGCCAGAGTGGGGACTGGAGTCACCAGTTAAAAGTGATTCTACAAGAACAACACAGTCACCAGATCCTGGTGTGGTTCATGTGGGAACGAGAGTCACCAGGTCCAGGTGAGACCCAGGTGGGGACCACAGACACCAGGTCCAGATTGAGGCCTTGGTCGGGGGACCAGAGTCATCAGGACCAGTTGAGCCAAAGTGTGGAGCAAAGTTATCATGTCCATGTGAGGCCCAGGTGGGGAACAGAGTAACCATGTCCCAAAGATGCCAGGTGGGAACAGAGTCACAAGGTCCAGTCGAGGCCTAAGTGAGGAGTAGATTCACCAGGTCCTGTTGAGGCCCAGTTGAGTACCAGTGTCCCCAGCTCCGGGTGAGTCCCAGAGGGGGACCAGTGTCACCCGGTTCTGGTGAGATCCAGTGGGGACCTGAGTTACCACGTCAGGGTGAGGCCCAGAGGGGGACGAGAGTCACTAGGTCCAGATGAGGCCCTGATGTGGAACTGAGAAACCAGGTCCCATGATGCCCATATGAGGACCTGAGTCACCAGGTCCAGGTGAGGTCCCTGTGGGAACAGGTCACCTCTTCCAAGTGAGGCCCAGGTGGGACCACAGTCAACAGGTCCAGGTGAGGCCCAGGTATATAAGAGAGTTTCCAGGTCCCAATGATGCCCAGGTAAGGACCAGAGTCAACAGGTCCAGGGGAGGATCAAATATGGATCAGAGTCATTGTGTTCCAGGAGAGGCCAGATGGAGACCACAGGAACCAGGTCCAGGAGAGCCCCATATGGGAACCAGAGCCACCAGATCCAGGTGAGGTCCAGGTGGGACCACAGTCACAAGGTCCATTTGAGTCGCAGGTTGCAACAGGATTCACCAAGTCCAGGTGAGGCCCAGGTGTCAACCAGTCACCAGATCCAAATGTGGACCAGCTAAGGACCAGATTCACCAGGCCCAAATGAAGCCCAAGGGGTGACCAGAGTCACCAGGTAAGGGTGAGGCCCAGAGGGGAACCAGAGTAACCAGTTTAGTTTGAGGCTCAGAATGGGACCAGAGGTCCCGGGTCAAAGTGAGGCCCATTGTGGAATAGAGTATCCAGGTCCCAATGATGCCTGGGTGAGGACCAGAGTCACTAGGGCCATGCAGGCCCAGATGGGGAACAGAATCACTAGGTCCTGGTGAGGCATAGAATAAGACCACAGTCACCAGTATCTGGTGTGTCCCCTTGTGGGAACCAGAGCCACTCTATCCTGCTGAGTCTCAGGTCCATGTGAGGCCCACGTGAGGACCAGATTCATCAGGTCGAATTGAGGCATAGCTGGGGACAAGAGTCACCAGGCCTGGGTGCGGCGTAGGTGGGGCAAGATTCAGCAGTTCTGAGTTACGTCAAAGTGGGGACGAGAGACACCAGGTCCAGGTGAGGCCAAACTGAGGTAGAGTCACCAGATCCAGGTGAGGTCCATGTTGGAAAGAGAGACACCAGGTCCAGGAGAGGTCCAGGTGGGGACCAGAGTCACCAGATCCAGGTGAAGTCCAGGTGGGGACCAGAGTCTCCAGATCCAGGTGAAGCCCAGGTGGGGACCTGAGTCACTAGGTCCAGATGAGGCCCAGGTGAGGATCAGAGTTACCAGGTACACGTGATGCCCCGGCGGGGATCACAGCCAAAAGTCCACGTGAGGCCGGCTTGGGGAACATGGTCAACAGGTCTACCTTAGGCCCAGCTGTGGAACACTGTAAGCCTGTCCAGGTGAGTCCCCAGTGGTGACAAGGGTCTCCACGTCCAGTTGAGGCCCAGTTGGGGACCAGGATCACCAGGTACAGGGTAGGCCCTTGAAAGAACCAGAGTCAACAGTTCGAGGTCAGGCGCTGGTGGCAACCAGGGTCAGCAGGTCCAAGTCAGGACAAAGTTGGGTTCACAGTCACTAGGGCACAGTGAGACCCAGAGTGGGACCAGAGTCACCTGGTCCAGGTGAGGTCCAGTTGTGGAACACAGTCACCGGGTCCCAATTTTGTCCAGTTGAAGACCATGGAAAACAGGGCCAGGTGAAGCCCGGATTGGGACCGGAGTCCCCAAATCCAGGTGAAGCCCAGGTGGGGACCACAGTAACCAGATCCAGGGTAGTCTCAGGTGCAGACCAGAATCACCAGGTCCTGGTGAGGTGCAGGTGGCAACCACACTCACCAGGTCCCGGTGAGGCTCTGGTGCGGACCAGATTCTCGAGGTACATGAGAAGCTAGAAACACTGCAGCCACCAGGTCCACATGATGTCCATGTGGGAACGAGAATCACCAGTTACAGGTGAGGCCCAGTTGTGGATCCGACTCACCATGTCCAGGTGAGACCCAGGTGGGAACCAGTGTCACCATGTCCAGGAGTGGCCCAGGTGAAGACCAGAGTTGATAAGTCCGGCTGGGTAACTGTTTGTGTACAGTGTAACCATATCCTGATGCTACCCAGGTGGGTACCAGAGACACCAGGTCCTGGTGAGGCCCAGGTGGGACCGGAGACATGAAGTCCAGGTGAGGTCCCGATGGGAACCACAGTCACCAGGTCAGGTGAGGCCATGCTTAGGATCAGAGTCACCAGTTACAGGTGTGGCCCAGGTGGAGCCAGAGTCACTTGGTACAGAAGAGGCTAAAGTCCGGACCAGAGTTACCAGGATCAGGTCAGTCCGAGTGGGGAATAGAGTAACCATGTCCCGATGATACCCAGGTAGAAGCAGAATCACCAGGTCCAGATGGGGCGCAGTTGGAGAGCATGATCACTAGGTCCCAGTGAGGCCCAGTTGAGGACCAGAGTCACCAGATCTGGTTGAGGCCTAGAGGGTTACCAGAAACACCTGGTTCAGGTGACATCCAGATGGGGACCAGAGTCACCATAGTCAGGGTTAGGCCCAGAAAGGTTGCAGAGTCATCATGTCCAGGTGAGGCTCAGGTGTGGTACAGAGTCACCAGGTACCAATGATGCACAGGTGAGGACCAGAGTCACCAGGTCTGGGTGAGCCGAAGATAGGATCAGAGTCACTAGTTCCAGGTGAGGCCAAGAAAGAGTCCACAGCAATCAGGTCCAGGTGGGGAACAAAGTCCCGAGGACTGGGTGAGGCCCAGATGCGGACCAGATTCACCAGGTCCAAGTGATTCCCAGGTGGTGAACAGAGTTACGAGTTCCGGGTGAGGACCAGGTAAGGACCAGATTCACCAGGTCTTAGTAAGGCCCACGTGGGGACCTGTGTCAACAGGCATGTGTGAGGCCCAAGTGACAACCCCTCTCACCAGGTCCAGGTGAGGCCAACCTGCAGGCCATGCAGAGGAATCATGTCCCGATGATGCCGAGTTAGGGACTAGAGTTCTCAGGTCCAGGTGAGGCCAACCTGCAGGCCATGCAGTGGGACATGTCCCGATGATGCCCAGGTAGGAACCAGAGTTACCAGGTGCAGGTGAGGCCAACCTTCAGGCCATGCAATGGAACCATGTCCCGATGATGCCCAGGTAGGGATCATTGTCACCAGGTCCAAATGAGGTCCAGATGGAGCATATTCACTAGGTGCAGGTGAGGCCCAGTTGAGGATCACAGTCACCAGATCTCGTTGAGACCTAGAGGGGTACCAGAATCACCTGGACTACGTGACATGCAGATGGGGACCAGAGTAACCAGGTCAGGGTGAGGCCCAGAGAGGTTCCAGAGTCATCATGTCCAGGTGAGGCTCAGGTGTGGAACAGAGTCACCAGGTACCAATGATGCCAAGGTGAGGACCAGAGTCACCAGATCTGGGTGACGTGCAGATACGATCAGTCACCAGTTCCAGGTGAGGCCAAGAAGGAGACCACAACAATAAGGTCCAGGTGGCGAAAAAGCCACCAGGACTGGGTGAGGCCCAGATGGGGACCAGATTCACCAGGTCCAGGTGAGGCCCAGGTGGTGACCAGAGTCCCAGCGTCTGGGAGAGGACCAGGTAAGGACCAGATTCACCAGGTCCAAGAGGCCCACATGGGGACAGAGTCACCAGGTATGGGTGAGGTCCTGGTGGCAACCCCACACACCAGGTCCAGGTGAGGACAGCCTGCAGGCCAGAGTCACCAGATCCAGGTGAGGCCCTAGTGGGGACCGAAATCACCAGGTAAATGTGAGTCTACAAGAACACCACAGTCACCAGGTCCAGGTGTGGTTCATATGGGAACGAGAGTCACCAGGTCCAGGTGAGACCCAGGTGGGGACCACAGTCACCAGGTCCAGATTGAGGCCTAGGTGGGGGGACCAGAGTCATCAGGACCAGTTGAGGCCAAAGTGTGGAGCAAAGTTATCATGTCCAGGTGAGGCCCAGGTGGGGAACAGAGAACCATGTCCCATTGATGCCAGGTGGGAAAAGAGTCACAAGGTCCAGACGAGGCCTAAGTGAGGAGTAGATTCACCAAGTCCTGTTGAGGCCCAGCTGAGGACCAGTGTCCCCAGCTCCGGGAGAGTCCCAGAGGGGGACCAGAGTCACCCGGTTCTGGTGATATCCAGGGGGGGACCCGAGTCAGCACGTCAGGGTGAGTCCCAGAGGGGGACTAGAATCACTAGGTCCAGGTGAAGCCCCTATGTGGAACTGAGAAACCAGGTCCCATGATGTCCATATGAGGACCTGAGTCACCAGGTCCAGGTGAGGTCCCTGTGGAAACCAGTCACCTCGTCCAGGTGAGGCCCAGGTGGGACCACAGTCACCAGGTCCAGGTGAGGCCCAGGTATGTAAGAGAGTATCCAGGTCCCAATGATGCCCAGGTAAGGACCAGAGTCAACAGGTCCAGGAGAGGCCCAAATATTGTTCAGAGTCATTGTGTTCCAGGTGAGGCCAGATGTAGACCACAGGAACCAGGTCCAGGAGAGCCCCATATGGGAACCAGAGCCACCAGATCCAGGTGAGGTCCAGGTGGGACCACAGTCACAAGTCCAGGTGAGTCCCTGGTGGCAACAGGATTCACCAAGTCCAGGTGAGAATCAGGTGGCGACCAGTCACCAGATCCAGGTGCGGACCAGCTAAGGAACAGATTCACCAGGCCCAAGTGAAGCCCAAGGGGTGACCAGAGTTACCAGGTAAGGGTGAGGCCAAGAGCGGGAACCAGAGCAACCAGTTTAATTTGAGGCCCAGAATGGGACCAGAGGTCCCTGGTCAAAGTGAGGCCCAGGTGTGGCATAGAGTATCCAGGTCCCAATGATGCCTGTGTGAGGACCAGAGTCACTAGGGCCATGCAGGCCCAGATGGGGAACAGAATCACTAGGTCCTGGTGAGGCATAGAATAAGACCACAATCACCAGTATCAGGTGTTACCCTTGTGGGAACCAGAGCCACTCTATCCAGCTGAGTCCCAGGTCCATGTGAGGCCCACGTGAGGACCAGATTCATCAGGTCGAATTGAGGCATAGCTGGGGACAAGAGTCACCAGGTTTGGGTGCGGCCTAGGTGGGGCAAGATTCAGCAGTTCTGTGTTAGGTCCAAGTGGGGACGAGCGACACCAGGTGCAGGTGAGGCGAAACTGAGGAACAGAGTCACCAGATCCAGGTGAGGTCCATGTTGGAAAGAGAGTCACCAGGTCCAGGAGAGGTCCAGGTGGGGACCAGAGTCACCAGATCCAGGTGAAGTCCAGGTGGGGACCAGTGTCACCAGATCCAGGTGAATCCCAGGTGGGGACCAGACTCACTAGGTCCAGATGAGGCCCAGGTGAGGGCCAGAGTTACCAGGTACACGTGAGGCCCCGGTGTGGATCAGAGGCAACAGGTCCATGTGAGGCCGGTTTGGCGACCATGGTCAACAAGTCTACTTGAGGCCCAGATGTGGAACACAGTAAGCAGGTCCAGGTGAGTACGCGGATGTGATATGAGTCACCACGTCCAGGTGAGTCCCAGGTGGGGACCAGGATCACAAGGTACAGGGTAGGCCCTTTAAAGTCCCAGAGTCAACAGTTCGAGGTCAGGCGCAGGTGCCAACCAGGGTCAGCAGGTCCAAATCAGGCCAAAGTGTGGTTCACAGTCACTAGGGCACGGTGAGACCCAGAGGGAGACCAGAAGCACCTGGTCCAGGTGAGGTCCAGTTGTGGAACACAGTCACCGGGTCCCAATATTGCCCAGTTGAGGACCATGGTCAAGAGGGCCAGGTGAGGCCCAGATGGAGACCGGAGTCCCCAAAGCAGGTGAAGCCCAGGTGGGGACCACAGTCAACAGATCCAGGGTAGTCTCAGGTGCAGACCAGAATGACCAGGTCCAGGTGTGGTGCAGGTGGCAACCACACTCACCAGGTCCCGGTGAGGCACTGGTGGGGACCAGAGTCACGAGGTACATGAGAAGCTAGAAACACATGGATTCCCTGGGTGGCGCAGCGGTTTGACCCTGCCTTTGGCCCAGGGCGCGATCCTGGAGACCCGGGATCGAATCCCACGTCGGGCTCCCTGTGCATGGAGCCTGCTTCTGCCTCTGCCGGTGTCTCCGCCTCTCTCTTTCTCTGTGACTATCATAAATAATAAAAATTAAAAAAAAGAAGCTAGAAACCCTGCATCCAACAGGTCCACATTAGCTCAATGTGGGAACGAGAATCACCAGTTACAGGTGAGGACCAGGTGGGGATCTGACTCACCATGTCCAGGTGAGACCCAGGTGGGAACCAGTGTCACCATGTCCAAGTGTGGCCTAGGTGAAGACCAGAGTTAATAGGTCCGGCTGGGTCACTGTTAGTGAACAGTGTAACCATATCCTGATGCTACCCAGGTGGGTACCAGAGACAACAGGTCCTGGTGAGGCCCAGGTGGGACCAGAGACATGAGGTCCAGGTGAGGTCCCGATGGGAACCACAGTCACCAGGTCAGGTGAGGCCATGCTTAGGATCAGACACCATTTACAGGTGAGGCCCAGGTGGAGCCAGAGTCACCTGTTACAGAAGAGGCCAAAGTCAGGACCAGAGTTACCAGGATCAGGTCTCTCCAAGTGGGAATAGAGTAACCATGTCCCGTTGATGTCCAGGTAGAACCAGAGTCACCAGGTCCAGATGAGGCGCAGGTGGGGAGCATGTTCACTAGGTCCCGTTGAGGCCGAGTTGAGGACCAGAGTAACCAGGTCTAGTTGAGGCCTAGAGGGGTACCAGATTCACCTGGTCTAGGTGACATCCAGATGGGGACCAGAGTCCCCACGTCAGGCTGAGGCTAAGAGGGGATCGAGAGTCATCATATCCAGGTGAGGCTCAGGTGTGGAACAGAGTATCCAGTTCATAATGGTCCACAGGTGAGGACCAGAGTCACCAGATCAGGTTGAGGCCCAGGTAGGATCAGAGTCACCAGTTCCAGGTGAGGCCAAGAAGGAATCCACAGCAATCAGGTCCAGGTGGGGAACAACGTCACCAGGACTGGGTGAGGCCCAGATGGGGACCAGATTCACCAGGCCCAGGTGATATCCTAGTGGTGACCAGAGTTACCAGTTCCGGCTGACCACCAGGTAAGGACCAGATTCACCAGGTCCAAGTGAGGCCCAGGTGGTGACCAGAGTCCCCGGGTCTGGGAGAGGACCAGGTAAGGACCAGAGTCACCAGGTCCAAATGAGGCCCAGATGGAGCATATTCAATAGGACCAGGTGAGGCCCAGTTGAGGGCCAGAGTCACCAGAACTGGTTGAGGCCGAGAGGGTTACCAGAATCACCTGTTCCAGGTGACATCCAGATGGAGACCAGAGTCACCATGTCAGGGTTAGGCCCAGAGTGGTTCGAGAGTCCAGAGCCTCATGTCCAGGAGAGGTTCAGTTGTGTAACAGAGTCACCAGGTACCAATGATGCCCAGGAGAGGAAAAGAGTCACCAGGTCTGGGTGACACGCAGATAGGATCAGGTCACCAGGTCCAGGTGAGGCCATGAAAGAGTCCACAGCAATCAGGTCAAGGTGGGGAACAAAGTCACCAGGACTGAGTGAGGCCCAGATGGGGACCGGATTCACAAGGTCCAGGTGAGGCCCAGGTGGTGACCATAGTCCCCGGGTCTGGGAGAGGACCAGGTAAGGACCAGATTCACCATGTCCAAGAGGCCCACGTGGAAACCTGAGTCACCAGCTATGGGTGAGGCCCAAGTGGCATCCCCACTCACCATGTCCATGTGAGGCCAACCTGCAGGCCAAGTCACCCGATTCACGTGAGGCCCTAGTGGGGACTGGAGTCACCAGTTAAAAGTGATTCTACAAGAACAACACAGTCACCAGGACCTGGTGTGGTTCATGTGGGAACGAGAGTCACCAGGTCCAGGTGAGACCCAGGTGGGGACCACAGTCACCAGGTCCAGATTGAGGCCTAGGTCAGGGGACCAGAGTCATCAGGACCAGTTGAGGCCAAAGTGTGGAGCAAAGTTATCATGTCCATGTGAGGCCCAGGTGGGGAAGAGTAACCATGTCCCATTGATGCCAGGTGGGAAAAGAGTCACAAAGTCCAGACGAGGCCTTAGTGAGGAGTAGATTCACCAGGTCCTGTTGAAGCCCAGTTGAGGACCAGTGTCCCCAGCTCCGGGTGAGTCCCAGAGGGGAACAGTGTCACCCGGTTCTGGTGATATCTAGGTGGGGACCAGAGTCACCACGTCAGGGTGAGGCCCAGAGGGGAACGAGAATCACTAGGTCCAGATGAGACCCCGATGTGGAACTGAGAACCCTGGTCCAATGATGCCCATATAAGGACCTGAGTCACCAGGTCCAGGTGAGGTCACTGTGGGAACCAGTCACCTCGTCCAGGTGAGGCCCTGATGGGACCACAGTCACCAGGTCCAGGTGAGGCCCAGGTATATAGAGAGTATCCAGGTCACAATGATGCCCAGGTAAGGACCAGAGTCAACAGGTCAAGGAGAGGACCAAATATGGATCAGAGTCATTGTGTTCCAGGTGAGGCCAGATGGAGACCACCGGAACCAGGTCCAGGAGAGCCCCATATGGAACCAGAGCCACCAGATCCAGGTGAGGTCCAGGTGGGACCACAGACAGAAGGTCCAGGTGAGGCGCAGGTGGCAACAGGATTCACCAAGTCCAGGTGAGGTCCAGGTGGCCACCAGTCACCAGATCCAGATGCGGACCTTCTAAGGACCAGATTGACCAGGCCCAAGTGAAACCCAAGGGGTGACCAGGGTCACCAGGTAAGGGTGAGGCCCAGAGGGGAACCAGAGTAACCAGTTTACTTTGAGGCCCAGAATGGGACCAGAGGTCCCTGGTCAAAGTGAGGCCGAGATGTGGAATAGAGTATTCAGGTCCCAATGATGCCTGGGTGAGAACCAGAGTCACTAGGGCCATGCAGGCCCAGATGGGGAACAGAATCACTAGGTCCTGGTGAGGCATAGAATAAGACCACAATCACCAGTATCGGGTGTGCCCCTTGTGGGAACCAGAGCCACTCTATCCAGCTGAGTCCCAGGTCCATGTGAGCCCCACGTCAGGAACAGATTCATCAGGTCGAATTGAGGCATAGCTGGGGACAACAGTCACCAGGTGTGGGTGCGGCCTAGGTGGGGCAAGATTCAGCAGTTCTGAGTTAGATCAAAGTGGGGACGAGAGACACCAGGTCCAGGTGAGGCCAAACGGAGGACCAGAGGCACCTAGATCCAGGTGAGGTCCATGTTGGAAAGAGAGTCACCAGGTCCAGGAGAGGTCCAGGTCGGGACCAGAGTCAGCAGATCCAGGTGAAGTCCAGGTGGGGACCAGAGTCACCAGATCCAGGTGAAGCCTAGGTGGGGACCAGAGTCACTAGGTCCAGATGAGGCCCAGGTGAGGATCAGAGTTACCAGATACACGTGAGGCCCCGGCGGGGATCAGAGCCAAAAGGTCCACGTGAGGCCGGCGTGGGGACCATGGTCAACAGGTCTACTTGAGGCCCAGGTGTTTAACACAGTAATCATGTCCAGGTGAGTCCCCGGTGGTGACAAGAGTCACTACGTCCAGGTGAGGCCCAATTGGGGACCAGGTCACCAGGTACAGGGGAGGCCCTTGAGAGAACCAGAGTCAACAGTTCGAGGTCAGGCACAGGTGGCAACTTGCGTCAGCAGGTCCAAGTCAGGCCAAAGTGCGGTTCACAGTCACTAGGGAACAGTGAGACCCAGAGAGGGACCAGAGTCACTTTGTCGAGGTGAGTTCCAGTTGTGGGACGCAGTCACCCGGTCCCAATTTTGCCCAGTTGAGGACCATGTTCAACAGGGCCAGTTGAGGCCCAGATGGGGACCGGAGTCCCCAAGTTCAGGTGAAGCCCAGGTGGGGACCACCGTCACCAGATCCAGGGTAGTCTCAGGTGGAGACCAGAATCACTAGGTCCTGGTGAGGTGCAGGTGGCAACCACACTCACCAAGTCCCGGTGAGGCCCTGGTGGGGACCAGAGTCACGAGGTACATGAGAAGCTAGAAACTGTAGCCACCAGGTCCACATGGTGTCCATCTGGGGACGAGAATTACAAGTTACAGGTGAGGACCAGGTGGGGATCTGAGTCACCATGTCCAGGTGAGACCCTGGTGGGAACCAGTGTCACCATGTCCAAGTGTGGACCAGGTGACGACGAGAGTTAATAGGTCCGGCCGGGTCACTGTTAGTGAACAGTGTAACCATATCCTGATGCTACTCAGGTGGGTACCAGATACAAGGTCCTGGTGAGTCCCAGTTGGGACCAGAGACATGAGGACCAGGTGAGGTACCGATGGAAACCACAGTCACCAGGTCAGGTGAGGCCATGCTTATATTCAGAGTCACCACTTACAGGTGAGGTCCAGGGGGAGCCAGAGTCACATGGCACAGAAGAGGCCAAAGTCAGGACCAGAGTTACCACGATCAGGTCAGTCCCACTGGGAATAGAGTAACCACGTCCCGATGATGCCCAGGTAGAACCACAGTTACCAGGTCCAGGTGCGGCCAACCTAAAGGCCATACAGTGGAACCATGTCCCGATGATGCCCAGGTAGGGAAGACAGTCACCAGGTCCAAATGAGGCCCAGATGGTGCATATTCAATAGGTCCAGTTGAGGCCCAGTTGAGGACCAGAGTCACCAGACATGGTTGAGGCCTAGAGGGGTACCAGAATCACCACGACTAGGTGACATTCAGATGGGTCCAGAGTAACCAGGTCAGGGTGAGGCGCAGAGGTTCCAGAGTCATCATGTCCAGGTGAGGCTCAGGTGTGGAACAGAGTAACCAGGTAGCAGTGATGCCCAGGTGAGGACCAGAGTCACCAGGTCTGGGTGACGCGCAGATAGGATCAGAGTCACCAGTTCCAGGTGAGGCCAAGAAAGAGTCCACAGCAATCAGTTCCAGGTGGGAATCAAAGTACCAGGACTGTGTGAGGTCCAGATGGGAACCAGAATCACCAGGTCCAGGTGAGGCCCAGGTGGTGACCAGAGTCCCCGGTTATGGGAGAGGACCAGGTAAGTACCAGATTCACCAGGTCCAAGAGGCCCACGTGGGGACCTGAGTCACCAGGTATGGGTGAGGCCCAGGTGTCAACCCCACTCACCAGGTCCAGGTGAGGTCAACCAACAGGCCAGAGCCACCAGATTCAGGTGAGGCCCTAGTGGGGACCGGAGTCACCAGGTAAATGTGAGTCTACAAGAACACCACAGTCACCAGGTCCAGGTGTGGTTCATGTGGGAACGAGAGTCACCAGGTCCAGGTGAGACCCAGGTGGGGACCACAGACACCGGGTCCAGATTGAGGCCTAGGTGGGGAGACGAGAGTCATCAGGACCAGCTGAGGCCAAAGTGTGGAGCAAAGTTAACATGTTTATGTGAGGGCCAGTTGGGGTACCGATTAACGATGTCCCATTGATGCCAGGTGGGAAAAGAGTCACAAGGTCCAGACGAGGCCTAAGTGAGGAGTAGATTCACCAGGTCCTGTTGAGGCCCAGTTGAGGACCAGTGACCCCAGCTACGGGTGAGTCCCAGAGGGAGACCAGAGTCACCCGGTTCTGCTGATACCCAGGTGGGGACCAGAGTCACCACGTCAGGGTGAGGCCTAGAGGGGGACGAGAATCACAAAGTACAGGTGAGGCCCCGATGTGGAACTGAGAAAACAGGTCCCATGATGCCCATATGAGGACCTGAGTCACCAGGGCCAGGTGAGGTCCCTGTGGGTACGAGTCATCTCGTCCAGGTGTGGTCCAGGTGGGACCACAGTCACCAGGTCCAGGTGAGGCCCAGGTATAAAAGAGAGTATCCAGGTCCCAATGATGCCCAGGTAAGGACCAGAGACAACATGTACAGGAGAGGCCCAAATATGAATCAGAGTCATTGTGTTCCAGGTGAGGCCAGATGGAAACCACAGGAACCAGTTCCAGGAGAGCCCCATATGGGAACCAGAGCCACCAGATTCAGGTGAGGTCAAGGTGGGACCACAGTCACAAGTTCCAGGTGAGGCGCAGGTGGCAACATGATTCATAAAGTCCAGGTGAGGCCCGGGTGGCGACCAGTCTCCACATCCATGTGCGGACCAGGTTAGGACCAGATTCACCAGGCCCAAGTGAACCCCAAGTGATGACCAGAGTCACCAGGTCCGCGTGAGGCCCAGAGAGGGAACCAGAGTAACCAGTTTATTTTCAGGCCCAGAATGGGAACAGAGATCCCTGATCAAAGTGAGGCCAAGGTGTGGAATAGACTATCCAGGTCCCAATGATGCCTGGGTGAGGACCAGAGACACTAGGGCCATGCAGGCCCAGATGGGGAACAGAATCAATAGGTCCTGGTGAGGCATAGAATAAGACCACAGTCAGCAGTATCAGGTGAGCCCCTTGTGGGAATCAGAGCCACTCTATCCAGCTGAGTCCCAGGTCCATGTGAGGCCCACGTGAGGACCAGATTCAACAGGTCGAATTGAGGCATAGCTGGGGACAAGAGTCACCAGGTCTGGGTGCGGCCTAGGTGGGGCAAGATTCAGCAGTTCTGAGTTAGGTCAAAGTGGGGACGAGAGACACCAGGTCCAGGTGAGGCCAAACTGAGGATCAGAGTCACCAGACCCAGGTGAGGTCCATGTTGGAAAGAGAGTCACCAGGTCAAGGAGAAGTCCAGGTGGGGACCAGAGACACCAGATCCAGGTGAAGTCCAGGTGGGGACCAGAGTCACCAGATCCAGGTGAAGCCCAGGTGGGGACCAGTGTCACTAGGTCCAGATGAGGCCCAGGTGAGGACCAGAGTTACCAGGTACACGTAGGCCCCGGTGGGGATCAGAGGCAACAGGTACATGTGAGGCCGTCTTGGGGACCATGGTCAACAGGTCTACTTGAGGCCCAGGTGTGGAACACAGTAAGCAGGTCCAGGTGATTCCCCGGTGGTGAGAAGGGTCACCACGTCCAGGTGAGGCCCAGGTGGGTCCAGGACCACCAGGTCCAGGGGAGGCCCTTCAAAGAACCAGAGTCAACAGTTCGAGGTCAATCGCAGGTGGCAACCAGGGTCAGCAGGTCCAAGTCAGGCCAAAGTGCGGTTCACAGTCACTAGGGCACGGTGACACCCAGAGGGGACCAGAGTCACCTAGTCCAGGTGAGGTCCAGGTGTGGAACACAGTCACCAGGTCCCAATTTTGCCCAGTTGCGGACCATGGTCAACAGGGCCAGGTGAAGCCCAGATGGGGTCCAGAGTCCCCAAATCCAGGTGAAGCCCAGGTGGGGACCACAGTCACCAGATCCAGGGTAGTCTCAGGTGCAGACCAGAATGACCAGGTCCAGGTGAGGTGCAGTTGGCAACCACACTCACCAGGTCCTGGTGAGGCCCTGGTGGGGACCAGAGTCACGAGGTACATGAGAAGCTAGAAACACTACAGCCACCACGTCCCCATGATGTCCATGTGGGAACGAGAATCACCAGTTACAGGTGAGGACCAGGTGGGGATCCGACTCTCCATGTAGAGGTGAGACCCAGGTGGGAACGAGTGTCACCATGTCCAGGTGTGGCCCAGGTGAAGACCAGATTTAATAGGTCCGGTTGGGTCACTGTTAGTGAACAGTGTAACCATATCCTGATGCTACCCAGGTGGTTAACAGAGACACCAGGTCGTGGTGAGGCCCAGGTGGGACCAGAGACATGAGGTCCAGTTGAGGTCCCGCTGGGAACCACAGTCACCACGTCAGGTGAGGCCATGCATAGTATCAGAGTCACCAGTTACAGGTGAAACCCAGGTGGAACAGAGTCACCTGGTACAGAAGAGGCCAAAGTCAGGACCAGAGTTACCAGGATCAGGTCAGTCCCATTGGGGAATAGAGTAACCATGTCCCGATGATGCCCAGGTAGAACCACAGTCACCAGGTCCAGATGAGGCGCAGGTAGGGAGCATATTCACTAGGTCCCGGTGAGGCCCAGTTGAGGACCAGAGTCACCAGGTCTAGTTGAGGCCTAGGGGGGTACCAGATTCACCTGGTCTAGATGACATCCACATGGGGACGAGAGTCACCATGTCAGGGTGAGGCCCAGAGGGGTTCCAGAGTCATCATGTCCAGGGGAGGCTCAGGTGTGGAACAGAGTATCCAGGTCATAATGGTCCACAGGTGAGGACCAGAGTCACCAGATCTGTGAGAGGCACAGTTAGGATCAGAGTCACCGGTTCCAGTTGAGGCCAAGAAGGAGTCCACAGCAATCAGGTCCAGGTGGGGAACAAATTCACCAGGACTGGGTGAGGACTAGATGCGGACAAGATTCACCAGGTCCAGGTCATTCCCAGGTGGTGACCAGAGTTACTCTTCCAGCTGAGGACCAGGTAAGGACCAGATTCACCAGATCCAAGTGAGGCCCACGTGCGGACCTGTGTCACCAGGTATGTGTGAGGCCCATGTGGCAACGCAACTCAATAGGTCCAGGTGAGGCCAAGGTGCAGGCCATGCAGAGGAACCGTGTTCCAATATGCTCAGGTAGGGACCAGATTTACCAGGTCCAGTTAAGGCCATTCTACAGGCCATGCAGTGGAAACATGTCCCGATGATGCCCAGGTAGGGACCAGAGTCACCAGGTCCAAATAGGCCCAGATGGAGCATAATCACTAGGTCCAGGGGAGGCACAGTTGAGGAACAGAGTCACCAGATATGGTTGAGGCCTAGATGGGTACCAGAATCACCTGGACCAGGTGACATCCAGATGGGGACCAGAGTTACCATGTCAGGCTGAGGCCCAGAGAGGATCCAGAGTCATCATGTCCAGGTGAGGCTCAGGTGTGGAACAGAGTATCCAGGTTATAATGGTCTACAGGTGAGGACCAGAGTGACCAGATCTGGGTGACGCGCAGATAGGATCAGAGTCACCAGTTCCAGGTGAGGCCAAGAAAGAGTCCACAGCAATCAGGTCCAGGTGGGGAACAAAGTCACCAACTGGGTGAGGACTAGATGGGGACCAGATTCACCAGTTCCAGGTGAGGCCCAAGTGGTGACCAGAGTCACCGGGACTGGGAGAGGACCAGGTAAGGACCAGATTCACCAGGTCCAAGAGGCCCACCTGGGGACCTGAGTCACCAGGTATGGAGTGGCAGCCCACTCACCAGGTCCATGTGGGGCCATCCTGCAGGCCAGAGTCACCAGATCCAGTTGAGGCCCTAGTGGGGACCGGAGTCACCAGGTAAATGTGAGTCTACAAGAACACCAGAGTCACCAGGTCCAGGTGTGGGTCATGAGGGAACGAGAGTCAGCAGGTCCAGGTGAGACCCAGGTGGCGACCATAGTCACCATGTCCAGATTAAAGCCTAGGTGGGGGGAACAGTGTCATCAGGACAGTTGAGGCCAAAGTGTGGAGCCAAGGTATCATGTCCAGGTGAGTCCCAGGTGGGGAACAGAGTAACCATGTCCCATTGATGCCAGGTGGGAAAAGAGTCACAAGGTCCAGACGAGGCCTAAGTGAGGAGTAGATTCACCAGGTCCTGTTGAGGTCCAGTTGAGGACCAGTGTCCCCAACTCCAGGTGAATCCCAGAGGGGGACCAGAGTCACCCGGTTCTGGTGATATCCAGGTGGGGACCAGAGTCACCACGTCCGGGTGAGGCCCAGAGTTGGACGAAATCACTAGGTCCAGTTGAGGCCCCGATGTGGAACTGAGAAACCAGGTCCCATGATGCCCATATGAGGACCTGAGTCACTAGGTCCAGGTGAGGCCCCTGTGGGAACCAGTCACCTCGTCCACGTGAGGCCCAGGTGGGACCACAGTCACCAGGTCCAGGTGAGGCCCAGGTATATAAGAGAGTATCCAGGTCCCAATGATGCCCATGTAAGGACCAGAGTCAACAGGTCTAGGAGAGGCCCAAATATGGATCAGAGTCATTGTGTTCCAGGTGAGGTCCGAAGGAGACCACAGGAACCAGGTCCAGGAGAGCCCCATATGGGAACCAGAGACACGAGATCCAGGTGAGGTCCAGGTGGGACCACAGTCACAAGGTCCAGGGGAGGCGCAGGTGGCAACAGGATTCACCAAGTCCAGGTGAGGCCCAGGTGGCGACCAGTCACCAGATCCAGGTGCGGACCAGCTAAGGACCAGATTGACCAGGCCCCAGTGAAGCCCAAGGGGTGACCAGAGTCACCAGGTAAGGGTGAGACCCAGAGGGCGAAACAGAGTAACCAGTTTAGTTTGAGGCCCAGAATGGGACCAGAGGTCCCTCGTCAAAGTGAGGCCCAGGTGTGGAATAGAGTATCTAGGTCCCAATGGTGCCTGGGTGAAGACCATTGTCACTAGGGCCATGGAGGCACAGATGGGGAACAGAATCACTAGGTCCTGGTGAGGCATAGAATAAGACAACAGTCACCAGTATCAGGTGAGCCCTTTGTGGGAACCAGAACCACTGTATCCAGCTGAGTCCCAGGTCCATGTGAGGCCCACGTGAGGACCAGATTCATCAGGTCGAATTGAGGCATAGATCGGGACAAGAGTCATCAGGTCTGGGTGAGGCCAGGTGGGGCAAGATGCAGCAGTTCTGAGTTAGGTCAAAGTGGGGACGAGAGACACAATGTCCAGGTGAGGCCAAACTGAGTACCCGAGTCACCAGATCCAGGTGAGGTCCATATTGGAAAGAGAGTCACCAGGTCCAGGAGAGTCCCCTGTGGTGACAAGAGTCACTACGTCAGGTGAGGCCCAGGTGGGGACCAGGATCACCAGATACAGGAGAGGCCATTGAAAGAACAAGAGTCAACAGTTCGAGGTCAGGCGCAGGTGGCAACCAGGGTCAGAAGGTCCAAGTCAGGCCAAAGTGGGGATCACAGTCACTAGGGAACGGTGAGACACAGAGGGGGACCAGAGTCACATGGTCCAGGTGAGGTCCACTTTTGGAACACAGTCACCGGGTCCCAATTTTGCTCAGTCGAGGACCATGGTCAAAAGGGCCAGGTGAGACCCAGATGGGGACCGGAGTCCCCAAATCCAGGTGAAGCCTAGGTGGGGACCAGAGTCACCAGATCCAGGGTAGTCTCGGGTACAGACCAGAATCACCAGGTCCAGGTGAGGTGCAGGTGGAAACCACACCTACCAGGTCCCGGTGAGGCCCTGGTTGGGACGAGAGTCACGAGGTACATGAGAAGATAGAAACACTACAGCCACCAGGTCCACATGATGTCCATGTGGAAAGGAGAATCACCAGTTACAGGTGAGGACCAGGTGGGGATCCGACTCACCATGTCCAGGTGACACCCAGGTGGGAACCAGTGTCACCATGTCCAGGTGTGGCCCAGGTGAAGAATAGAGTTAATAGGTCCGGCTGGGTCACTGTTATTGAACAGTGTAACCATATCCTGATGCTACTCAGGTGGGTACCAGAGAAACCAGGTACTTGTGAGGCCAAACTGAGGACCAGAGTCACCAGATCCAGGTGAGGTCCATGTTGGAAAGAGAGTCACCAGGTCCAGGAGAGGTCCAGGTGGGGACCAGAGTCACCAGATCCAGATGAGGCCAGATGGAGCATATTCAATAGGTCCAGGTGAGGCCCAGTTGAGGAAAAGAGTCACAAGATCTGGTTGAGGCCTAGAGGGGTACCAGAATCACCTGGTCCAGGTGACATCCAGATGGGGACCAGACTCACCAGGTCAGGGTGAGGCCCAGAGAGGTTCCAGAGTCATCATGTCCAGGTGAGGCTCAGGTGTGGAACAGAGTCACCAGGTACAAATGATGCCCAGGTGAGGACCAGAGTCACCATGTCTGGGTGACGCGCAGATAGGATCAGAGTCACCAGTTCCAGGTGTGGCCAAGAAAGAGTCCACAGCAATCAGGTCCAGGTGGGGAACAAAGTCACCAGGACTGGGTGTGGCCCAGAGGGGGACCAGATTCACCAGGTCCAGGTGAGGACCATGTGGCGACCAGAGTCCCCGGGTCTGGGAGAGGACCAGTTGAGGATCAGATTCACCAGGTGCAAGAGGCCCACGTGGGGACCTGAGTAACAAGGTATGGGTGAGCCCCAGGTGTCAACCCCACTCACGAGGTCCAGGTGAGGCCAACCTGCAGGCCTTGCAGTGGAACCATGTCCCGATGATGCCCAGGTAGCGACCAGAGTCAAATGGTACAAATGAGGCCCAGATGGATCATATTCATTAGGTCCAGGTGAGGCTCAGTTGAGGACCAGAGTCACCAGATCTGGTTGAGGCCTAGAGGGGTACCAGAATCACCTGGTCCAGGTGACATCCAGATGGGGACCAGAGTCACCAGGTCAGGGTGAGGCCCAGAGGGGGAACCAGAATAACCAGTTTAGTTTGAGGCCCAGAATGGGACCAGAGGTCCCTGGTCAAAGTGAGGCCCAGGTGTGGAATAGAGTATCCAGGTCCCAATGATGCCTGGGTGAGGACCATAGTCACTAGGGCCATGCAGGCCCAGATGGGGAACAGAATCACTACGTCCTGATGAGGCATAGAATAAGACCACATTCACCAGTATCACCTGAGCCCCTTGTGGGAATCAGAGCTACTCTATCCAGCTGAGTTTCAGGTCCATGTGAGGCCTACGTGAAAACCAGATTCATCAGGTCAAATTGAGGCCTTGATGGGGACCAGAGTCACCAGCTCTGGGTGCGGTCTAGGTGGGGCAAAATTCAGCAGTTCTGAGTTACGTCAAAGTGGGGACGAGAGACACCAACTCCAGGTGAGGCCAAACTGAGCACCAGAGTCACCAGATCCAGGTGAGGTCCATGTTGGAAAGAGAGTCACCAGGTCCAGGAGAGGTCCAGGTGGGGACCAGAGTCACCAGATCCAATTGAAGACCAGGTGGGGACTAGAGTCACCAGATCCAGGTGAAGCCCAGGTGGGGACCAGAGTCACTAGGTCCAGGTGAGGCCCAGGTGAGGACCAGAGTTACCAGATACACGTGAGGCCCCGGTGGGATCAGAGACAACAGGTCAATGTGAGGCCGGCTTGGGGACCATGGTCAACAGGTCTACTTAGGCCCAGGTGTGGAACACAGTAAGCAGGTCCAGGTGAGTCCCCGGTGGTGACAAGAGTCACTACGTCAGGTGAGGCCCAGGTGGGGACCAGGATCACCAGGTACAGGGGAGGCCCTTGAAAGAACCAGAGTCAACAGTTTGAGGTCAGGCGCAGGTGGCAACCAGAGTCAGCAGGTCCAAGTCAGGCCAATGTGGGGTTCACAGTCACTAGGGCATGGTGAGACCCAGAGGGGGACCAGAGTCACATGGTCCAGGTGAGGTCCAGTTGTGGAACACAGTCCCCGGTTCTCAATTTTACCCAGTTGAGGACCATGGTCAACAGGGTCAGGTGAGGCCCAGATGGAGACCGGAGTCCCCAAAGCAGGTGAAGCCCAGGTGGGGACCACAGTCTACAGATGCAGGGGAGTCTCAGGTGCAGACCAGAATCACCAGGTCCAGGTGAGCTGCAGGTGGCAACCACACTCACCAGGTCCCGGTGAGGCCCTGGTGGGGAACAGAGTCACGAGGTACATGAGAAGCTAGAAACACTGCAGCCACCAGATCCACATGGTGTCTATGTGGGAACGAGAATCAACAGTTACAGGGGAGGACCATTTGTGGATCCGACTGACCATGTCCAGGTGAGACCCAGGTGGGAACCAGTGTCAACATGTCCAGGAGTGGCCCAGGTGAAGACCAGAGTTAATAGGTCCGGATGGGTACTGTAAGTGAACAGTGTAACCGTATCTTGATGCTACCCAGGTGGGTACCAGAGACACCAGGTCCTGGTGAGGCCCAGGTGGGACCAGAGACACGAGGTCCAGGTGACGTCCCGATGGGAACCACAGTCACCAGGTCAGGTGAGGCCATGCTTAGGATCAGAGTCACCACTTACCGGTAAACCCAAGATGGACCCAGAGTCACCTGGTACAGAAGAGCCCAAATCAGGACCAGAGATACCAGGATCAGGTCAGTCCCAGGGGGGAATACAGTAACCATGTCCCGATGATGCCCAGGTAGAACCAGAGTCACCAGGTCCAGATGAGGCACAGTTGGGGAGCATATTTACTAGGTCAGGTGAGGCCCAGATGAGGACCAGAGTCACCAGGTCTAGCTGAGGTCTAGAGGGATACCAGATTCACCTGGTCTAGGTGACATCCAGATGGGGACCAGAGTCACCACGTCAGGGTGAGGCCCAGAAGGGATACAGAGTCATCATGTCCAGGTGAGGCTCCGGTGTGGAACAGTCACCAGGTACCAATGATGCCCAGTTGAGGACCAGAGTCACCAGGTCTGGGTGACGCGCAGATAGGATCAGAGTCACCAGTTCCAGGTGAGGCCAAGAAAGAGTCCACAGCAATCAGGTCCAGGTGGGGAACAAAGTACTGAGGACTGGGTGAGGCCCAGATGGGAACCAGATTCACCAGGTCCAGGTGATTCCAGGTGGTGAACAGGGTTACGAGTTCCGGGTGAGGACCAGGTAAGGACCAGATTCACCAGGTCCAAGTGAGGCCCACGTGGGGCCTGTGTCACCAGGCATGGGTGAGGCCCAGGAGACAACCCCTCTCACCAGGTCCAGGTGAGGCCAACCTGCAGGCCATGGAGAGGAACCATGTCCTGATGATGCCCAGGTAGGGAATAGAGTTCTCAGCTCCAGGTGAGGCCAACCTGCAGGCCATGCAGTGGAACATGTCCCGATGATGCCCAGGTAGGAACCAGAGTTACCAGGTCCAGGTGAGGCCAACCTGCAGTCCAAGCAATGGAACCATGTCCCGATGATGCCCAGGTAGGGATCAGAGTCACCAGGTCCAGGTGAGGCCAACCTTCAGGCCATACAGTGGAACCATGTCCCGATGATGCCCAGGTAGGGACCAGAGTCACCAGGACCAAATGAGGCCCACATGGAGCATATTCACTAGATCCAGGTGAGGACCAGTGAGGACAAGATTCACCAGATCTGGTTGAGGCCTAGAGCCGTACCAGAAACACCTAGTCCAGGTGACATCCAGATGGGGAGCAGAGTCACTAGGTCAGGGTGAGGCCCAGAGTGTTTCCAGAGTCATCATGTACAGGTGAGGCTCAGGTGTGGAACAGAGTCACCAGGTATAAATGATGCCCAGGTGAGGACCAGAGTCACCAGGTATGGGTGACGCGCAGATAGGATCAGAGTCACAAGTTCCAGGTGAGGCCAAGAAAGAGTCCACAGCAATCAGGTCCAGGTGGGGAACAAAGTCACCAGGACTGGGTGAGGCCCAGATGGGGACCAGATTCACCATGTCCACGTGAGGCCCAGGTGGTGACCAGAGTCCCAGGGTCTGGGAGAGGACCAGGTAAGGACCAGATTCACCAGGTCCAAAAGGCCCACGTGGGGACCTGAGTCACCAGGTATAGGTGAGGCCCAGGTGGCAACCCTACTCACCAGGTCCAGGTCAGTCCAACCTGCAGGCCAGAGTCACCAGATCCAGGTGAGGGCCTAGTGGGGACAGGAGTCACCAGGTAAATGTGAGTCTACAAGAACACAACAGTGAACAGGTCCAGGTGTGGTTCATGTGGGAACGAGAGTCACCAGGTCCAGGTGAGACCCAGGTGGGGACCACAGTCACCAGGTCCAGATTGAGGCCTAGGTGGGGGGACCAGAGTCATTGGGACCAATTGAGGCCAAAGTGTGGAGCAAAGTTATCATGTCCAGGTGAGGCCCAGGAGGGGAACAGAGTAACCATGTCCCATTGATGCCAGGTGGGAAAAGAGTCACAAGGTCCTGATGAGGCCTAAGTGAGGAGTAGATTCACCAGGTCCTCTTGAGGACCAGTTGAGGACCAGTGTCCACAGGTCCGGGTGAGTCCCAGAGGGGGACCAGAGTCACCCAGTTCTGGTGATATCCAGGTGGGGACCAGAGTCAGCACGTCAGGTTGAGGCCCAGAGGGGGACGAGAATCAGTAGGTCCAGGTGAGGCCCCAATGTGGAACTGAGAAACCAGGTCCCATGATGCCCATATGAGGACATGAGTCACCAGGTCCAGGTGAGGTCCCTGTGGGAACCAGTCACCTCGTCCAGGTGAGGCCCGGGTGGGACCACAGTCACCAGGTCCAGGTGAGGCCCAGGTATATAAGAGTGTATCGAGGTCCCAATGATGCCCAAATAAGGACCTGAGTCAAGGTCCAGGAGAGGCCCAAATATGGATCACAGTCATTGTGTTGCAGGTGAGGCCAGATGGAGAACACAGGAACCAGGTCCAGGAGAGCCCCATATGGGAACCAGAGCCACCAGATCCAGATGAGGTCCAGGTGTGACCACAGTCACAAGGTCCAGGTGTGGCGCAGGTGGCAACAGGATTCACCAAGTCCAGGTGAGGCCCAGGTGGCGACCAGTCAGCTGATCCACGTGCGGACCAGCTAAGGACCAAATTCACCAGGCAAATGTGAAGCCCAAGGGGTGACCAGAGTCACCAGGTAAGGGTGAGGCCCAGAGGGCGAAACAGAGTAACCAGTTTAGTTTGAGGCCCAGAATGGGAGCATAGGTCTCTGGTGAAAGTGAGGCCCAATTGTGGAATAGAGTATCCAGGTCCCAGTGATGCCTGTGTGAGGAACAGGGTCACTAGGGCCATGCAGGCCCAGATGGGGAACAGAATCACTAGGTCCTGGTGAGGCATAGAATAAGACCACAGTCACCAGTATCAGGTGAGCCCCTTGTGGGAACCAGAGCCACTCTATCCAGATGAGTCCCAGGTCCATGTGAAGCCCACGTGAGGACCAGATTCATCAGGTCGAATTGAGGCATAGCTGGGGACAAGCGTCACCAGGTCTGGGTGTGGCCTAGGTGGGGCAAGATTCAGCAGTTCTGAGTTAGATCAAAGTGGGGACGAGACTTGAGTTCCAGGTGAGGCCAAAATGAGGATCAGAGTCACCAGATCCAAGTGAGGTCCATGTTGGAAAGAGAGTCACCAGGTCCAGGAGTGGTCCAGGTGTGGACCAGAGTCACCAGTTCCAGGTGAAATCCAGGTGGGGACCAGAGCCACCAGATCGAAGTGAAGCCCAGGTGGGGACCAGAGTTACCAGGTACACGTGAGGCCCCGGTGGGAATCAGAGGCAACAGGTCCAGGTGAGGCCGGCTTTGTGACCATGGTTAAGAGGTCTAATTGAGACCCAGGTGTTGAACACACTAAGCAGGTCCAGGAGAGTCCGCGGTGGTGACAAGAGTCACCACGTCCAGGTGAGGCCCAGGTGGGGACCAGGATCACCAGGTACAGGGTAGGCCCTTGAAAGAACCAGAGTCAACAGTTCGAGGTCAGGCGCAGGTGGCAACCAGGGTCAGCAGATCCAAGTCAGGCCAAAGTGGGGTTCACAGTCACTAGGGCACGGTGAGACCCAGAGGGGGACCATAGTCACTTGGTCCAGGTGAGGTCCAGTTGTGGAACACAGTCACTCGTGTCCCATTTTGCCCAGTTCAGGACCATGGTCAACAGGGCCAGGTGAGGCCCAGATGGGGACCGGGGTCCCCAATTCCAGGTGAAGCCCAGGTGGGGACCACAGTCACCAGAGCCAGGGTAGCCTCAGGTGCAGACCAGAATCACCAGGTCCAGGTGAGGCCCAGGTGGTAACCAGAGTCCCCGGGTCTGGGAGAGGACCAGGTAAGGACCAGATTCACCAGGTCCAAAAGGCCCACGTGGGGACCTGAGTCACCAGGTATGGGTGAGGCCCAAGTGGCATCCCCACTAACCAGGTCCATGTGAGGCCAACCTGCAGGTCAAGTCACCCGATCCACATGAGGCCCTAGTGGGGACTGGAGTCACAAGTTAAAAGTGATTCTACAAGAACAACACAGTCACCAGATCCAGGTGTGGTTCATGTGGGAACGAGAGTCATCAGGTCCAGGTGAGACCCAGGTGGGGACCACAGTCATCAGGTCCAGATTGAGGCCTATGTCGGGGGACCAGAGTCATCAGGACCAGTTGAGGCCAAAGTGTGGAGCAAAGTTATCATGTCCATGTGAGGCCCAGGTGGGGAACAGAGTTACAATGTCCGAAAGATGCCAGGTGGGAACAGAGTCACAATGTCCAGACGAGGCCTAAGTGAGGAGTAGATTCACCAGGTCCTGTTGAGGCCCAGTTGAGGACCAGTGTCCCCAGCTCCGGATGAGTCCCAGAGGGGGACCAGTGTCACCCGGTTCTGGTGATATCCAGGTGGGGACCAGAGTCACCACGTCAGGGTGAGGCCCAGAGTGGGACGAGAATCACTAGCTCCAGATGAGACCCCGATGTGGAACTGAGAACCCTGGTCCCATGATGCCCATATGAGGACCTGAGTCACCAGGGCCAGGTGAGGTCCCCGTGGGAACCAGTCACCTCGTCCAGGTGAGGCCCTGGTGGGACCACAACACCAGGTCCAGGTGAGGCCCAGGTATATAGAGAGTATCCAGGTCCCAATGATGCCCCGGTAAGGACCAGATTCAACAGGTCCAGGAGAGGCCCAAATATGGATCAGAGTCATAATGTTCCAGGTGAGGCCCGATGGAGACCACAGGAACCAGGTCCAGGAGTGCCCCTTATGCGAAACAGAGCCGCCATATCCAGGTGAGGTCCAGGTGGGACCACAGTCAAAAGGTCCAGTTGTGGCCCAGGTGGCGACCAGTCACCAGATCCAGGTGAGGACCAGCTAAGGACCAGATTCACCAGGCCCAAGTGAAGCCCAAGGGGAGACCAGAGTCACCAGGTAAGGGTGAGGCCCAGAGGGGGAACCAGAGTAACCAGTTTAGTTTGAGGCCCAGAATGGGACCAGAGGTCCCTGGTCAAAGTGAGGCCCAGATGTGGAATAGAGTATCCAGGTCCAAATGATGCCTGGGTGAGGACCAGAGTCACTAGGGCCATGCAGGCCCAGATGGGGAACAGAATCACTAGGTCCTGGTGAGGCATAGAATAAGACCACAATCACCAGTATCAGGTGTTACCCTTGTGGGAACCAGAGCCACTCTATCCAGCTGAGTCCCAGGTCCATGTGAGCCCCACGTCAGGACCAGATTCATCAGGTCGAATTGAGGTATAGCTGGGGAGAAAAGTCACCAGGTCTGGGTGCGGCCTAGGTCGGGAAAGATTCAGCAGTTCTGAGTTAGGACAAAGTGGGGACGAGAGACACCAGGTCCAGGTGAGGCCAAACTGAGGACCAGAGTCACCAGATCCAGGTGAGGTCCATGTTGGAAAGAGAGTCACCAGGTCCAGGAGAGGTCCAGGTGGGGACCAGAGTCACCAGTTCCAGGTGAAGTCCAGGTGGGTACCAGAGTCACCAGATCCAGGTGAAGCCCAGGTGGGGACCAGAGTCTCTAGGTCCAGTGAAGCCCAGGGGAGGACCAGAGTTACCAGGTAGACGTGAGGCCCCGGTGGGGATCAGAGGACACAGGTCCACGTGAGGCCGACTTCGGGACCATGGACAACAGGTCTACCTGAGGCCCAGGTGTGGAACACAGTAATCATGTCCAGGTGAGTCCTCGGTGGTGACAAGAGTCACCACGTCCACGTGAGGCCCAGGTGGGGACCAAAATCACCAGGTACAGGGGAGGCCCTTGAAAGAACCAGAGTCAACAGTTCGAGGTCACGCGCAGGTGGCAACCTGGGTCAGCACGTCCAAGTCAGGCCAAAGTGGGTTTCACAGTCACTAGGGCACGGTGACACCCAGAGGGGAACAGAGTCACCTGGTCCAGGTGAGGTTCAGTTGTGGAACACAGCCACCGGGTCCCAATTTTGCCCAGTTGAGGACCATGGTCAACAGGGGCAACTGATGCCCAGATGGGTACCGGAGTCCCCAAATCCAGGTGAAGCCCAGTGGGGACCACAGTCACCAGATCCAGGGTAGTCTCAGATGCAGACCAGAATCGCCAGGTCCAGGTGAGGTGCAGGTGGCAACCATACTCACAAGGTCCCGGTGAGGCCCTGGTGAGGACCAGAGTCACGAGGTACATGAGAAGCTAGAAACACTGTAGCCACCAGGTCCCCATGATGTCCATGTGGGAACGAGAATCACCAGTTACAGGTGAGGACCAGGTGGGGATCCGACTCACCATGTCCAGGTGAGACCCAGGTGGGAACCAGTGTCACCATACCCAAGTGTGGACCAGGTGAGGACGAGAGTTAATAGGTCCGGCCGGGTCACTGTTAGTGGACAGTGTAACCATATCCTGATGCTACTCAGGTGGGTACCAGATACAAGGTCCTGCAGAGTCCCAGTTGGGACCAGAGACATGAGGACCAGGTGAGGTACCGATGGAAACCACAGTCACCAGGTCAGGTGAGGCCATGCTTAGGATCAGAGTCACCACTTACATGTGAGGTCCACGGGGAGCCAGAGTCACATGGCATAGAAGAGTCCAAAGTCAGGACCAGAGTTACCACGATCAGGTCAGTCCCACTGGGAATAGAGTAACCACGTCCCGATGATGCCCAGGGAGAACCACATTTACCAGGTCCAGGTGCAGTCAACCTTAAGGCCATGCAGTGGAACGATGTCCCGATGATGCCCAGGTAGTGAAGAGAGTCACCAGGTCCAAATGAGGTCCAGATGGTGCATATCCAATCTGTCCAGGTGAGGCCCAGTTGAGGACCAGAGTCACCAGACCTGGTTGATGCCTAGAGGGGTACTAGAATCACCTGGTCCAGGTGACATCCAGATGGGTCCAGAGTCACCAGGTCAGGGTGAGGCCCAGAGAGGTTCCAGAGTCATCATGTCCAGGTGAGGCTCACGTGTGGAACAGAGTCACCAAGTACCAAAGATGCCCAGGTGAGGACCAGAGTCAACAGGTCCAGGAGAGCCCCAAATATGGATCAGTGTCATTGTGTTCCAGGTGAGGCCAGATGGATACCACAGTAACCAGGTCCAGGAGAGCCCCATATGGGAACCAGAGCCACCAGATCCAGGTGAGGTCCAGGTGGGACCACAGTCACAAGGTCCAGTTGAGGCCCAGTTGGGACCAGAGACATGAGGTCCAGGTGAGGTCCCGATGGGAACCACAATCACCAGGTCAGGTGAGGCCATGCTTAGGATCAGATTCACCAGTTACAGGTGAGTCCCAGGTGGAGCCAGAGTCACCAGGTCCAGATGAGGCGAAGGTGGGGAGCATATTCTCTACGCCCCATTGAGGCCCAGTAGAGGATAAGAGTCACCAAGTCTAGTTGAGGTCTAGAGGGGCTACCAGATTCACCTGGTCTAGGTGCCGTCCAGATGGGGACCAGAGTCACCATGTCAGTGAGAGGCCCAGAGGGGATCCAGAGTCATCATGTCCAGGTGAGTCTCAGGTGTGGAACAGAGTATCCAGGTCATAATGGTCCAGCAGGTGAGGACCAGAGTCAACAGATCTGGGTGAGGCCCAGTTAGGATCAGAGTCAACAGTTCCATGTGAGGCTAAGAAGGAGTCCACAGCAATCAGGTCCAGGTGGGGAAAAAAGTCACTAGGACTGGGTGAGGCCCAGATGGGGACACAGATTCACCAGGTCCAGGAGATTCCCAGGTGGTGACCAGAGTTACCAGATTCACGAGGTCCAGGTGATTCCCAGGATGTGACCAGAATTACCAGATACACCAGGTCCAAGTGAGGCCCACGTAGGGCCTGTGTCACCAGGTATGGGTGAGGCCCAAGTGGCAACCCCACTCACCAGGTCCAGGTGAGGCCAACCTGCAGGCCATGCAGTGGAACCAGGTCCCCATGATGCCCAGGTAGGGACCAGAGTAACCAGGTCCAAATGAGGCCAAGATGGAGCATATTCACTAGGTCCAGCCGAGGTCCATTTGAGGACCAGAGACCAGATCAGGTTGAGGCCTAGAGGGATACCAGAATTACCTGGTCCAGGTGACATCCAGATGGGGACCAGAGTCACCAGGTCAGGGTGAGGCCCAGAGAGTTTCCAGAGTCATCATGTCCAGGTGAGGCTCAGGTGTGGAACAGAGTCACCAGGTACCAATGATACCCAGGTGAGGACCAGAGTCACCAGGCCTGAGTCACGCGCAGAGAGGATAGAGTCACCAGTTCCAGGTGAGGCCAAGAAAGAGTCCAAAGCAATCAGGTCCAGGTGGGGAACAAAGTCCCCAGGACTGGGTGAGGCCCAGATGGGAAAGAGATTCACCAGGTCAAGGTCAGGCCGAGGTGGTGACCAGAATCCCCGGGTCTGGGAGAGGACAATGTAAGGACCAGATTAACCAGGTCCAAGAGGACCACGTGGGTTCCTGAGTCACCAGGTATGGGTGAAGCTCAGGTGGCAACCCCACTCACCAGACCAGGTGAGGCCAACCTGCAGGCCACAGTCAGTAGATCCAGGTGAGGCCCTAGTTGGGACCGGTGTCACCAGGTAAATGTGAGTCTACAAGAACACCACAGTCACCAGGTCCAGGTGTGGTGCATGTGGGAACGAGAGTCACCAGGTGAAGGTAGGACCCAGGTGGGGACCACAGTCACCAGGTCAAGATTGAGGCCTAGGTGGGGGGACGAGAGTCATCAGGAGCATTTGAGGCCAAAGTGTGGATCAAAGTTATCATGTCCAGGTGAGGCCCAGGTGGGGAACAGAGTAACCATGTCCCATTGATGCCAGGTGGGAAAAGAGTCACAAGGTCCAGATGAGGCCTAAGTGAGGAGTAGATTCACCAGGTCCTGTTGAGGCCCAGTTGAGGACCAGTGTCCACAGCTCCGGGTGTGTCACCCGGTTCTGGTGATATCCAGGTGGGGACCAGAGTGACCACGTCAGGGTGAGGCGCAGGTGGCAACCTGTGGGAACCAGTCACCTCGTCCAGATGAAGTCCAGGTGGGACCACAGTCACAAGGTCCAGGTGAGGCGCAGGTGGCAACAGGATTCACCAAGTCCAGGTGAGGCCCAGGTGGCGACCAGTCACCAGATCCAGGTGGGGAACAGCTAAGACCAGAAAACCAGGCCCAAGTGAAGCCCAACGGGTGACCAGAGTCACCAGGTCAGGGTGAGGCCCAGAGGGGGAACCAGAGTAACCAGTTTAGTTTGAGGCCCAGAATGGGACCAGAGGTCCCTGGTCAAAGTGAGGCCCAGGTGTGGAATAGAGTATCCAGGTCCCAATGACGCCTGGGTGAGGACCAGAGTCACTAGGGCCATGCAGGCGCAGATGGGGAACAGAATCACTAGGTCCTGGTGAGGCATGGAATAAGACCACATTCAGCAGTGTCAGGTGAGCCCCTTGTGAGAAGCAGAGCCACTCTATCCAGCTGAGTCCCAGGTCCATGTGAGGCCCACGTGAGGACCAGATTCATCAGGTCGAATTGAGGCATAGCTGGGGACAAGCGTCACCAGGTCTGGGTGCGGCCTAGGTGGGGCAAGATTCAGCAGTTCTGAGTTAGGTCAAAGTGGGGACGAGAGACACCAGGTCCAGGTGAGGCCAAACTGAGGACCAGATTCACCAGATCCAGGTGAGGTCCATGTTGGAAAGAGAGTCACGAGGTCCAAGAGAGGTCCAGGTGGGGTCCAGAGTCACCAGATCCAGGTGAAGTCCAGGTGGGGACCAGAGTCACCAGATCCATGTGAAGCCCAGGTGGGGACCAGAGTCACTAGGTCCAGATGAGGCCCAGGTGAGGACCAGAGTTACCAGGTATACGTGAGGACCCGGTGGGGATCAGAGGCAACAGGTCCATGTGAGGCCGGCTTGGGGACCATGGTCAACAGGTCTACTTGAGTCCCAGGAGTGGAACACAGTAAGCAGGTCCAGGTGAGTCCCCATTGGTGACAGGAGTCACCACGTCCAGATGTGGCCCAGGTCCGACCAGGATCACCAGGTCCATGGAAGGCCCTTGAAAGAACCAGAGTCAACCGTTCGAGGTTAAGCGCAGGTGGCAACCAGGGTCAGCAGGTTCAAGTCAGGCCAAAGTGGGGTTCACAGTCACTAGGGCACGGTGAGACCCAGAGTGGGACCAGAGTCACCTGGTCCAGGTGAGGTACAGTTGTGGAACACAGTCACCGGGTCCCAATTTTGCACAGTTGAGGACCATGGTCAACAGGGCCAGGTGAGGCCCAGATGGGGACCGGAGTCCCCAAATCCAGGTGAAGCCCAGGTGGGGACCACAGTCACCAGATCCAAGGTGGTCTCAGGTGCAGACGAGAATCACCAGGTCCATGTTAGGTGCAGGAGCCAACCACACCAACCCGGTCCCGGTGAGGCCCTGGTGGGGACCAGAGACACGAGGTATATGAGAAGCTAGAAACACTGCAGTCACCAGGTCCACATGATGTCCATGTGGGAACGAAAATCACCAGTTCCAGGTGAGGACCAGGTGGGGATCTGACTCACCATGTCCAGGTGAGACCCAGGTGGGAACCATTGTCACCATGTCCAAGAGTGGACCAGGTGAAGACGAGAGTTAATAGGTCCGGCCGGGTCACTGTTAGTGGACAGTGTAACCATATCCTGATGCTACTCAGGTGGGTACCAGATACAAGGTCCTGGTGAGTCCCAGTTGGGACCAGAGACATGAGGACCAGGTGAGGTACCGATGGAAACCACAGTCACCAGGTCAGGTGAGGCCATGCTTCGGATCAGAGTCACCACTTACAGGAGAGGTCCAGGGGGAGCCAGAGTCACATGGCACAGAAGAGGCCAAAGTCAGGACCAGAGTTACCACGATCAGGTCAGTCCCACTGGGAATAGATTAACCACGTCCCGATGATGGCCAGGTAGAACCACAGTTACCAGGTCCACGTGCGGCCAACCTAAAGGCCATGCAGTGGAAACATGTCCCGATGATGCCCAGGTAGGGAAGAGAGTCACCAGGTCCAAATGAGGCCCAGATGGTGCTTATTCAATAGGTCCAGGTGAGGCCCAGTTGAGGACAAGAGTCACCAGACCTGGTTGAGGCCTAGAGGGGTACAAGAATCACCTGGTCCAGGTGACATCCAGATGGGTCCAGAGTCACCAGGTCAGGGTGAGGCCCAGAGGTTCCAGAGTCACCATGTCCAGGTGAGGCTCAGGTGTGGAACAGAGTCACCAGGTAGCAGTGATGCCTAGGTGAGGACCAGAGTCACCAGGACTGGGTGACGCGCAGATAGGATCAGAGTCACCAGTTCCAGGTGAGGCCAAGAAAGAGTCCACAGCAATCAGGTCCAGGTGGGGAACAAAGTCACCAGTACTGGGTGAGGCCCAGATGGGGACCAGATTCAACAGGTCCAGGTGAGGCCGTGTTGGGGACCAGCGATCCCGGGGTTCGGAGAGAACCAGGTAAGGACCAGATTCACCAGGTCCAGGTGATTCCCAAGTGGTGACCAGAGTTACCAGTTCCGGGTGAGGACCAGGTAAGGCCCAGATTCACCAGGTCCAAGTGAGGCCCACGTGGGGACCTGTGTCACCAGGCATGGGTGAGTCTCAGGTGACAACCCCACTCACTAGGTCCAAGTGTGGCCAACCTGCAGGCCATGCCGAGGAACCATGTCCCGATGATGCCCAGGTGGGGTCTAGAGTTATCAGGTCAAGGTGAGGCACACCTGCAGGGCATGCAGTGGAACCATGTCCCGGTAATGCCGAGGTAGGTATAAGAATCACCATGTCCAAATGAGGCCCAGATGGAGCATATTCTCTAGGTCTAGGTGAGGCCCAGTGGAGAACCAGAGTCACCAGGTCTAGTTGAGGCATAGAGGGGTACCAGATTCACCTGGTCTTGGTGATATCCAGATGGGGACCAGAGTCCCCATGTCAGCCTGAGGCCCAGAGGGGATCCAAAGTCATCATGTCCAGGTGAGGCTCAGGTGTGGAACAGAGTATCCAGGTCATAATGGACCACAGGTGAGGACCAGAGTCACCAGATCTGGGTGAGGCCAGTTAGGATCAGAGTCACCAGTTCCAGGTGAGGCCAATAAGGATTTCACAGCTATCAGGTCCAGGTGGGGAACAAATTCACCAGGACTGGGTGAGGCCCAGATGGGGGCCAGATTCACAAGGTCCAGGAGATTCCCAGATGATGACCAGAGTTACCAGTTCCGGGTGAGGACCAAGTAAGGACCATATTCACCAGGTCCAAGTGAGGCCACGTGGGGACCTGTGTCACCAGGTATGGGTGAGGCACAGGTGGCAACCCCACTCACCAGGTCAAGGTGAAGCCAAACTGCAGGTAAAGCAGAGGAACCGTGTCACGATGATGCCCAGGTAGGGACCAGATTTACCAGGTCCAGGTGAGGGCAACCTGCAGGCCATCCAGAGGAACCATGTCCCGATGATGCCCAGGTAGGGACTAGAGTTACCAGGTCCAGGTGAGGCCAACCTGCTGGCCATGCAGTGGAACCATGTCCCGATGATGCCCAGGTAGGGACCAGAGTTACCAGGTCCAGGTGAGACCAACCTGCAGGTCATGCAGTGGAGCCATGTCCCGATGATGCCCAGGAAGGGACAAGAGTCACCAGGTCCAAATGAGGCCCAGATGGAGCATATTCACTAGGTCCAGGTGAGGCCCAGTTGAGGACAAGAGTCACCAGATCTGGTTGAGGCCTAGAGAGGTACAAGAATCACCTGGTACAGGTGACATCCAGATGGGGACCAGAGTCACCAGGTCAGGGTAAGGTCCAGAGAAGCTCCAGAGTCATCATGTCCAGGTGAGTCTCAGGTGTCGAACAAAGTGTCCAGGTCATAGTGGTCCACAGGTGAGAACCAGAGTGACCAGATCTGGGTGACGCGCAGATAGGATCAGAGTCACCAGTTCCAGGTGAGGCCAAGAAAGAGTCCACAGCAATCAGGTCCAGGTGGGGAACACAGTCACCAGGACTGGGTGAGGCCCAGATGGGGAGCAGATTCAACAGGTCCAGGTGAGGCCCAGGTGGTGACCAGAGTCCCCGGGTCTGGGAGAGGACCAGGTAAGGACCAGATTCACCAGGTCCAAGAGGCCCACGTGGAGACCTGAGTCACCAGGTATGGGGTGGCAACCCCACTCAACAGGTCCAGGTGAGGCCAACCTTCAGGCCAGAGTCACGAGATCCACGTGAGGCCCTAGTGGGGACCGGAGTCACCAGGTAAATGTGCGTCTACAAGAACACCACAGTCACCAAGTCCAGGTGTGGTTCATGTGGGAACGAGAGACACCAGGTCCAGGTGAGAACCAGGTGGGGACCACAGTCACCAGGTCCAGATTGAGGCCTAGGTGGGGGGACCAGAGTCATCAGGACCAGTTGAGGCCAAAGTGTGGAGCAAAGTTATCATGTCCAGGTGAGGCCCAGGTGGGGAACAGAGTAACCATGTCCCATTGATGCCAGGTGGGAAAAGAGTCACAATGTCCCGGTGAGGCGCAGGTGGCAACAGGATTCACCAAGTCCAGGTGAGGCCCAGGTGGCGAACAGTCACCAGATCCATGTGCGGACCAGCTAAGGACAGGTTCACCAGGCCCAAGTGAAGCCCAAGGGGTGACCAGATTTACCAGGTAAGGGTGAGATCCAGAGGGGAACCAGAGTAACCAGTTTAGTTTGAGGCCCAGAATGCGACCAGAGGTCTCTGGTCAAAGTGAGGCCCAGGTGTGGAATAGAGTATCCAGGTCCCAATGATGCCTGGGTGAGGACCAGAGTCATTAGGGCCATGCAGGCCCAGATGGGGTTACAGAATCACTAGGTCCTGGTGAGGCATAGAATAAGATCACTGTCAGCAGTATCAGGTGAGGCCCTTGTGGGAACCAGAGCCACTCTATCCAGCTGAGTCCTAGGTCCATATGAAGCCCACGTGAGGACCATATACATCAGGTCGAATTGAGGCATAGCTGGGGACAAGAGTCACCAGGTCTGGGTGCGGCCTAGGTGGGGCAAAATTCAGCAGTTCTGAGTTAGGTCAAAGTGGGGACGAGAGACACCAGGTCCAGGTGAGGCCAAACTGAGGACCAGAGGCACCAGATCCAGGTGAGGTCATGTTGGAAAGAGAGTCACCAGGTCCAGGAGAGGTCCAGGTGGGACTAGAGTCACTAGGTGCAGATGAGGCCCAGGTGAGGACCAGAGTTACCAGGTACACGTGAGAATCTGGTGGGGATCAGAGGCAACAGGTCCATGTGAGGCCGGCTTAGGGAACATGGTCAACAGGTCCACTTGAGACCCAGGTGTGGAACACAGTAAGCAGGTCCAGGTGAGTCCCCCGTGGTGAGAAGAGTCACCACGTCCAGGTGAGGCCCAGGTGGGGACCAGGATCACCAGGTACAGGGGAGGCCCTTGAAAGAACCAGAGTCAACAGTTCGAGGTCAGGCGCAGGTGGCAACCAGGGTCAGCAGGTCCAAGTCAAGGCAAAGTGGACTTCACAGTCACTAGGGCACGGTGAGACCAAGAGGGGGAGCATAGTTACCTGGTCCAGGTGAGGTCCAGTTGTGGAACACAGTCACCAGGTCCCAATTTTGCCCAGTTGAGGACCATGGTCAACAGGGCCAGGTGAGGCCCAGATGGGGACCGGAGTCCCGAAATCCAGGTGAAGCCCAGGTGGGGACCACAGTCACCAGATCCAGGGTAGTCTCAGGTGCAGACCAGAATCACCAGGTCCAGGTGTGGTGCAGGTGGCAACCAAACTCACCAGGTCCCGGTAAGGCACTGGTGGGATACATGAGAAGTCACGAGGTACATGAGAAGCTAGAAACACATGGGATCCCTGGGTGGCGCAGCGGTTTGGTGCCTGCCTTTGGCCCAGGGCGCTATATGGAGACCTGGGATCGAATCCCACGTCGGGCTCCCGGTGCATGGAACCTGCTTCTCCTCTGCCTGTGTCTCTGCCTCTCTCTCTCTCTGTGACTATCATAAATGAATAAAAATTAAAAAAAAAGATGCTAGAAACACTGCGGCCACCAGGTCCACATGATCTCCCTGTGGGAAAGAGATTCACCAGTTACAGGTGAGGACCAGGTGGGGATCCGACTCACCATGTCCAGGTGAGACCCAGGTGGGAACCAGTGTCACCATGTCCAGGTGTGGCCCAGGTGAAGACCAGAGATAATAGGTCCGGGTGTGTCACTGATATTGAACAGTGTAACCATATCCTGAAGCTACCCAGTGGATTCCAGAGACACCAGGTCCTGGTGAGGCCCAGGAAGGACCAGAGACATGAGGTCCAGATGAGGTCGCGATGGGAACCACAGTCACCAGGTCAGGTGAGGCCATGCTTAGGATCAGAGTCACCAGTTCCAGGTGAGGCCCAGGAGGAGCCAGAGTCACCTGGTACAGAAGAGGCCAAAGTCAGGACCAGAGTTACCAGGATCAGGTCAGTCCCAGTGGGGAATAGAGTAACCATGTCCCGATGATGCCCAGGTAGAACCAGAGTCACCAGGTCCAGATGAAGCACAGGTGGGGAGCATGTTCACTAGGTCCCGGTGAGGCCCAGTTGAGGACCAGAGTCACGAGGTCAAGTTGAGGCCAAGACGGGTACCAGATTCACCTGGTCTAGGTGACTTCCAGATGGGGACCAGAGTTACCATGTCATACTGAGACCCAGAGAGGTTCCAGAGTCATCATGTCCAGGTGACGCTCAGGTGTGGAACAGAGTATCCAGGTCATAATGGTCCACAGGTGAGGAAAGGAGTCACCAGATCTGGGTGAGGACCAGTTAGGATCAGAGTCACCAGTTCCAGGTGAGGTCAAAAAAGGGTCCACAGCAATCAGGTCCAGGTGGGGAACAAAGTCACCAGGAATGGGTGACGCCCAGATTGGGACCAGATTCACCAGGTCCACGTGATACCCAGGTGGTGACCAGACTTACCAATTCCGGGTGAGGACCAGGTAAGGACCCGATTCACCAGGTCCAAATGAGGCCCACTTGGGGACCTGTGTCACCATGCATGGGTGAGGCCCAGGTGGCAACCCCACTCCCCAGGTCCAGGTAAGGCCAACCTGCAGGCCATGGAGAGGAACCATGTCCACATAATGCCCAGGTAGAGCCTAGAGTTTCCAGGTCCAGGTGAGTCCAACCTGCTGGCCATGCAGTCGAACTATATCCCGATGATGTCCAGGTAGGGACCAGAGTCACCAGGTCCAAATGAGGCCCAGATGGAGCATATTCACTAGGTCCAGCTGAGGCCCAGTTGAGGACCAGAGTCAACAGATCTGGTTGAGGCATAGAGGGGTACCAGGATCACCTGGTCTAGGTGTCATCAAGATGGGGAACAGAGTCACCAAGACAGCGTGAGGCCCAGAGAGGTTCCAGAGTCATCATGTCCAGGTGAGGCTCAGGTGTTGAACAGAGTCACCAGGTACCAATGATGACCAGGTGAGGACCAGAGTCACCAGGTCTGTGTGACGCGCAGATAGGATCAGAGTCACCAGTTCCAGGTGAGGCCAAGTATGAGTCCACAGCAATCGGGTCCAGGTGGTGAACAAAGTCACCAGGACTGGGTGAGGCCCAGATGGGGATCAGAGTCACCAGGTACATGTGAGGCCCAGGTGGTGACTAGAGTCCCCGGTTCTGGGAGATGACCAGGTAAGGACCAGATTCACCAGGTCAAGAGGACCACGTGGGGACCTGAGTCACCAGGTATGGGTGAGTCCGAGGTGGCAACCCCACTCACCAGGTCCAGGTGAGGCCAGCCTGCAGGCCAGAGTCACCAGATCCAGGTGAGGCCCTAGTGGGGACGGAGTCACAAGGTAAATGTGAGTCTACAAGAACACCGACAGTCACCAGGTCCAGGTGTGGTTCATGTGGAAACGGGAGTCACCAGATCCAGCTGAGACTCAGTTGGAGACGACAGTCACCAGGTCCAGATTGAGGCCTAGGTTGGGGGACGAGAGTCATCAGGACCAGTTGAGGCCAAAGTGTGCAGCAAAGTTATCATTTCCAGGTGAGGCCCAGGTGGGGAACAGAGTCACCATGTCCCATTGATGCCAGGTGGGAAAAGAGTCACAAGGTTCAGACGAAGCCTAAGTTTGGAGTAGATTCACCAGGTCCTGTTGAGGCCCAGCTGAGGACCAGTGTCCCCAGCTCCAGGTGAGTCCCAGAGGGGAACCAGCGTCACCCGGTTCTGGTGATATCCAGGTGGGGTCCAGAGTCAGCACGTCAGGGTGAGACCCAGAGTCGGACGAGAATCACTAAGTCCAGGTGACGCCCCGATGTGGAACTGAGAAACCAGGTCCCATGATGCCCATATGAGGACCTGAGTCACCAGGTCCAGTTGAGGTCCCTGTGGGAACCAGTCACCTCGTCCAGGTGAGGCCCAGGTGGGACCACACTCACCAGGTCCAGGTGAGGCCAAGTTATATAAGAGAGTATCCAGGTCCCAATGATGCCCAGGTAAGGACCAGAGTCAACAGGTCAAGGAGAGGCCCAAATATGGATCAGAGTCATTGTGTTCCAGGTGAGGCCAGATGGAGACCACAGGAACCAGGTCCAGTAGTGCCCCTTATGGGAACCAGAGCCTCCAGATCCAGGTGAGGTCCAGGTGGGACCACAGTCACAAGGTCCACTGAGGCGCAGGTGGCAACAGGATTCACCAAGTCCAGGTGAGGCCCAGGTGGCGACCAGTCACCAGATCCAGGTGAGGACCAGCTAAGGACCAGATTCACCAGGCCCAAGTGAAGCCCAACGGGTGACCAGATTCACCAGGTAAGGGTGAGTCCCAGAGGAGGAACCAGAGTAACCAGTTTAGTTGAGGCCCAGAATGGGACCAGAGGTCCCTGGTCAAAGTGAGGCCCAGGTGTGGAATAGAGTATCCAGGTCCCAATGATGCCGCGGTGAGGACAAGAGTCACTAAGGCCATGCAGGCCAAGATGGAGAACAGAATCACTAGGTACTGGTGAGGCATAGAAAAAGAACCCAGTCACCAGTATCAGGTGAGCCCTTTGTGGGAACCAGAGCCACTCTATCCAGCTGTGTCCCAGGTCCATGTAAGGCCCAGGTGAGGACCAGATTCATCAGGGCGAATTGAGGCATAGCTGGGGACAAGAGTCACCAGGTCTGGGTGCGTCCTAGGTGGGGCAAGATTCAGCAGTTCTGAGTTAGGTCAAAGTGGGGACGAGAGACACCAGGTCCAGGTGAGGCCAAACTGAGGACCAGAGGCACCAGATCCAGGTGAGGTCCATGTTGGAAAGAGAGTCACAGAGACAGGAGAGGTCCAGGTGGGGACCAGAGTCACCAGATCCAGGTGAAGTCCCGGGGGGACCAGAGTCACCAGATCCAGGTGAAGCCCAGGTGGGAACCAGAGTCACTAGGTCCAGATGAGGCCCAGGTGAGGACCAGAGTTACCAGGTACACGTGAGGCGCTTGTAGGTATCAGAGGCAACAGGTCCCTGTTAGGGAGGCTTGGGGACCATGGTCAAGAGTTCTACTTGAGGCCCAGTGTGGAACACTGTAACCAGGTCCAAGTGAGTCCCCGGTGGTGACAAGAGTCACCGGGTCGTGGTGAGGCCCAGGTGGGAACTAGGATCACCAGGTACAGGGGTGGCCCTTGAAAGAACCAGAGTCAACAGTTCGAGGTCAGGCGCAGGTGGCAACCAGGGTCAGCAGGTCCAAGTCAGGCCAAAGTGGGGTTCACAGTCACTAGAGCACGGTGAGACCCACAGGCGACCAGAGTCACCTGGTCCAGGTGAGGTCCAGGTGTGGAACACAGTCACCGGGTCCCATTTTTGCCCATTTGAGGACCATGGTCAACAGGGCCAGGTGAGGCCCAGATGGGAATCGGAGTGCCCAAATCCAGGTGAAGCCCAGGTTGGGACCATAGTCACCAGATCCAGGGTAGTCTCAGGTGCAGACCAGAATCACCAGGTCCTGGTGAGGTGCAGGTGGCAACCACACTCACCAGGTCCCGGTGAGGCCCTGGTGGGGACCAGAGTCACGAGGTACATGAGAAGCTAGAAACACTGCAGCCACCAGGTCCACATGATGTCCATGTGGGAACGAGAATCACCAGTTAGAGGTGAGGACCCTGTGGGGATCCGACTCACCATGTCCAGGTGAGATCCAGGTGAAACCAGTGTCACCAAGTCCAGGTGTGGCGAGGTGAAGACCAGAGATAATAGGTCCGGCTGGGTCACTGTTAGTAAACAGTGTAACCATATCCTGATGCTACCCAGGTGGGTACGAGAGACACCAAGTCCTGGTGAGGCCCAGGTGAGACCAGAGACATGAGGACCAGGTGAGGTCCCGATGGGAACCACAGTCACCAGGTCAGATGAGGCCATGCTTTGGATCAGAGTCACCAGATACAAGTGAGACCCAGGTGGAGCCAGAGTCACCTGGTAGAGAAGACGCCAAAGTCAGGACCAGAGTTACCAGCATCAGGTCAGTCCCAGGGGGAATAGATTAACCATGTCCCGATGATGCCCAGGTAGAACCAGAGTCACCAGGTCCAGATGAGGCGCAGGTTGGGAGCATGTTCACTAGGTCCCCGTGAGGCCCAGTTGAGGATCAGAGTCACCAGGTCAAGTTGAGGCCTAGAGTGGTACCAGATTCACCTGGTCTAGGTGACATCCAGAAGGGGACCAGAGTCACCATGTCAGGCTGAGGCCCAGAGGGGATCCAGAGTCATCATGTCCAGGTGAGGCTCAGGTGTGGAACAGAGTATACAGGTCATAATGTTCCACAGGTGAGGACCAGAGTCACCAGATCAGGATGAGGCCCAGTTAGGATCAGAGTCACCAGTTCCAGGTGAGGCCAAGAAGGAGTCCACAGCAATCAGGTCCAGTTGGGGAACAAAATCACCAGGACTGGGTGAGGCCCAGATGGGGACCAGATTCACCAGGCCCAGGTGATTCCCAGGTGGTGACCAGAGTTACCAGTTCCGGGGAGGACCAGGTAAGGACCAGATTCACCAGGTCCAAATGAGGCCACGTGGGGACCTGTGTTACCAGGTATGGATGAGGCACAATTGGCAACCCTACTCACCACGTCCAGGTGAGGCCAACCTGCAGGCCATGAAGAGGAACCGTGTCCCGATGATGCCCAGGTAGGGACTAGAGTTCTCAGGTCCAGGTGAGGCCAACCTGCAGGCCATGCAGTGGAACATGTCCCGATGATGCCAGGTAGGGACGAGAGATACCAGGTCCAGCTGAGGACAACCTGCAGGCCATGCAGTGGAACCATGTCCCGATGATGCCCAGGTAGTGACCAGAGTCAGCAGGTCCAAATGAGGCCCAGATGAAACATATTTACTAGGTCCAGGTGAGGCCAGTTGAGGACCAGAGTCACCAGATCTGGTTGAGGCCGAGAGGGGTACCAGAATCACCTGGTTCAGGTGACATCCAGATGGGTCCAGAGTCACCAGGTCAAGGTGAGGCCCAGAGAGGTTCCAGAGTCATTATGTCCAGGTGAGGCTCAGGTGTGGAACAGAGTCACCAGGTACCAATGATGCCCAGGTGAGGACCAGAGTCACCAGATCTGCGTGACGTGCAGATACAATCAGATTCACCAGTTCCAGGTGAGGACAAGAAAGAGTCCACAGCAATCAGGTCCAGGTGGGGAACAAAGGCACCAGGACTGGGTGAGGCCCAGATGGGGACCAGATTCACCAGGTCCAGGTGAGGCCGAGGTGGTGGCCAGAGTCCCCGTGTCTGGAAGAGGACCAAGTAAGGACCAGATTCACCAGGTCCACGAGGCCCACGTGGGGACCTGAGTCACCAGGTATGGGTGAGGCCCAGGTGGCTACCCCACTCACCAGGTCAAGGTGAGGCCAACCTGCAGGCCAGAGTCACCAGATCCACGTGAGGGCCTAGTGGGCACCGGAGTCACCAGGTAAATGTGAGTCTACAAGAACACCACAGTCACCAGGCCCAGGTGTGGTTCATGTGGGAACGAGAGTCACCAGGTCCAGCTGAGACCCAGTTGGGGACAACAGTCACCAGGTCCAGAATGAGGCCTAGGTGGGGGGACCAGAGTCATCAGGACCAGTTCAGGCCAAATTGTGGAGCAAATTTATCATGTCCAGGTGAGACCCAGGTGGGGAACAGAGTAACCATGTCCCATTGATGCCAGGTAGGAAAAGAGTCACAAGGTCCAGACGAGGCCTAAGTGAGGAGTAGATTCACCAGGTCCTGTTGAGGCCCAGTTGAGGACCAGTGTCCCCATCTCCGGGTGTGTCACCCGGTTCTGGTGCTATCCAGGTGGGGACCAGAGTCACCAGTCAGGGTGAGGCCCAGAGGGGGACGAGAATCACTAGGTCCAGGTGAGGCCCCAATGTGGAACTCAGAAACCAGGTCCCATGATGCCCATATGAGGCCCTGAGTCACCAGGTACAGGTGAGGTTCCTGTCGGAACCAGTCACATCGTCCAGGTGAGGCCCAGGTGGGACCACAGTCACCAGGTCCAGGTGAGGCCCAGGTATATAAGAGAGTATCCAGGTCCCAATGATGCCCAAGTAAGGACCAGAGCCAACAAGCCCAGGAGAGGCCCAAATATGGATCAGAGTCATTGTGTTCTAGGTGAGGCCAGATGGAGACCACAGGAACTAGGAGCAGGAGAGCGCCATATGGGAACCAGAGCCACCAGATCCAGGTGAGGTCCAGGTGGGACCAGAGTCACAAGGTCCCGGTGAGGCGCAGGTGGCAACAGGATTCACCAAGTCCAGGTGAGGCCCAGGTGGCGACCAGTCACCACATCCAGGTGCGGACCAGCTAAGGACCAGAATCAACAGGTCCAAGTGAAGCGCAAGGGGTGACCTGAGTCACCAGGTAAGGGTGAGGCCAGAGGGGGATCCAGAGTAACCAGTTTAGTTTGAGGCCCGGAATGCGACAAGAGGTCCCTGGTCAGAGTGAGGCCCAGGTGTGGAATAGAGAATCCAGGTCCCAATGATGCCTGGGTGAGGACCAGAGTCACTGGGGCCATGCAGGCCCAGATGGGGAACAGAATCACTAGGTCCTGGTGAGGCATAGAATAAGACCACAGTCAGCAGTATCAGGTGAGCCCCTTGTGGGAAGCAGAGCCTCTCTATCCAGCTGAGTACCAGGTCCATGTGAGGCCCACGTGAGGACCAGATTCATCAGGTCGAATTGAGGCATCGCTGGGGACAAGAGTCACCAGGTCTGGGTGCGGCCTAGGTGGGGCAAGATTCAGCAGTTCTGAGTTAGGTCAAAGTGGGGACGAGAGACACCAGGTCCAGGTGAGGCCAAAATGAGGACCAGAGTCACCAGATCCAGGTGAGGTCCAGGTTGGAAAAAGAGTCAGCAGGTCCAGCAGAGGTCCAGGTGGGGATCAGAGTCACCAGATCCAGGTGAAGTCCATGTGGGGACCAGAGTCACCCGATCCAGGTGAAGCCCAGGTGGGGACCAAGTCACTAGGTCCAGATGAGGCCCAGGTGAGGACCAGAGTTACCAGGTACACGTGAGGCCCCGGTGGGGATCAGTGTCAACACGTCCATGTGAGGCCGGCTTGGGGACCATGGTCAACAGGTCTACTTGAGGCCCAGGTGTGGAACACAGTAAGCAGGTCCAGGTGAGTCCCCGGTGGTATCAAGAGTCACCATGTCCAGGTGAGGCCCAGGTGGGGACCAGGATCACGAGGTACAGGGGAGGCCCTTGAAAGAACCAGAGTCAACAGTTCGAGGTCAGGCGCAGGTGGCAACCAGGGTCAGCAGGTCCAAGTCAGTCCAAAGTGGGGTTCACAGTCACTAGGGCATGGTGAGACCCAGAGGGGACCAGAGTCACCTGGTCCAGGTGAGGTCCAGTAGTGGAACAGAGTCACCGGGTCCCAATTTTGCACAGTTGAGGAGCATGGTCATATGGGCCATGTGAGGCCCAGATGGGGACCGGAGTCCCCAAATCCAGGTGAAGCCCATGTGGAACCGCAGTCACCAGATCCAGGGTAGTCTCAGCTGCAGACCAGAATCACCAGGTCCAGGTGAGGCCAACCTGCAGGCCAGAGTCACCAGATCCAGGTGAGGCCCTAGTGGGGACCGGAGTCACCAGGTAAATGTGAGTTTACAGGAAAACCACAGTCACCAGGTCCAGGTGTGGTTCATGTGGGAACGAGAGTCACCAAGTCCAGGTGAGACCCTGGTGGGGACCACAGTCACCAGGTCCAGATTGAGGCTTAGGTGGGGGGACCAGAGTCATCAGGACCAGTTGAGGCCAAGCTGTGGAGCAAACTTATCATGTCGAGGTGAGGCCCAGGTGGGGAACAGAGTAACCATGTCCCATTGATTCCAGGTGGGAAAAGAGTCACAAGGTCCAGACGCGGCCTAAGTGAGGAGTAGATTCACCAGGTCCTGTTGAGGCCCAGTTGAGGACCAGTGTCCCCAGCTTCTGGTAATATCCAGGTGGGGACCAGAGTCACCACGTCAGGGTGAGGCCAAGAGTGGGACAAGAATCACTAGGTCCAGGTGAGGCCCCGATGTGGAACTGAGAAACCAAGTCCCAAGATGCCCATATGAGGACCTGAGTCACCAGGTCCAGGTGATGTCCGGGTGTGAACCAGTCACCTCGTCCAGGTGAGGCCCAGGTGGGACCACAGTCACCAGGTCCAGGTTTGGCCCAGGTATATAAGAGAGTATCCAGGTCCCAATGATGACCAGGTAAAGACCAGAGTCAACAGGTCCAGGAGAGGCCCAAATATGGATCAGAGTCATTGTGTTCCAGGTGAGGCCAGATGGAGACCACAGGAACCAGGTCCAGGAGAGCCCCATATGGGAACCAGAGCCAGCAGATCCAGGTGAGGTCCAGGTGGGACCACAGTCACAAGGTCCAGGTGAGGCGCAGTTGGCAACAGGATTCACCAAGTCCAGGTGAGGCCGAAGTGGCGACCAGTCACCAGATCCAGGTGCGGACCAGCTAAAGAACAGATTCACCAGGCCCAATGAAGCCAAGGTGTGACCAGAATCACCAGGTAAGGGTGAGGCCCAGAGGGGGAACCAGAGTAACCAGTTTAGTTGAGGCCCAGAATGGGACCAGAGGTCCCTGGTCAAAGTGAGGCCCAGGTGTGGAATAGAGTATCCAGGTCCCAATCATGTCCGGGTGAGGACCAGAGTCACTAGGGCCATGCAGGCCCAGATGGGGAACAGAATCACTAGGTACTGGTGAGGCACAGAATAAGACCACAGTCAGCAGTGTCAGGTGAGCCCCTTGTGGGAAGCAGAGCCACTCTATCCATCTGAGTCCCAGGTCCATGTGAGGCCCACGTGAGTACCAGATTCATCAGGTCGAATTGAGGCATAGCTGGGGACAAGAGTCACCAGGTCTGGGTGCGGCCTAGGTGGGGCAAGATTCAGCAGTTCTGAGTTACGTCAATGTGGGGACAAGAGACACCAGGTAGAGGTGATGCCAAACTGAGGAGCAGAGTCACCAGACCCAGGTGAGGTCCATGTTGGAAAGAGAGTCATCAGGTCCAGGAGAGGTCCAGGTGGGGACCAGAGTCCCCAGATCCAGGTGAAGTCCAGGTGGGGACCAGAGTCACCAGATCCAGGTGAAGCCCAGGTGGGGACCAGAGTCACTAGGTCCAGATGAGGCCCAGGTGAGGACCAGATACAATGTACACGTGAGGCCCCGGTGGGGATCAGAGGCAACAAGTCCATGTGAGGCCGGCGTGGGGACCGTGGTCAACAGGTCTACTTGAGGCCCAGGTGTGGAACACAGTAAGCAGGTACAGGTGAGTCCCCTGTGGTATCAAGAGTCACCAGGTCCAGGTGACGCCCAGGTGGGGACCAGGATCACCAGGTACAGGGGAGGCCCTTGAAAAAACCAGAGTCAACAGTTCGAGGTCAGGTGCAGGTGGCAACCAGGGTTAGAAGGTGCAAGTCGGGTCAAAGTGGGGTTCACAGTCACTAGGGCATGGTGAGACCCAGAGTGGGACCAGAGTCACCTGGTGCAGGTGAGGTCCTCTTGTGGAACAGTCACCGGGTCCAAATGTTGCCCAGTTGAGGATCATGGTCAACAGAGCCAGGTGTGTCCAGATGGGGACCAGAGTCCCCAAATCTAGGTGAAGCCCAGTTGGGGACCACAGTCACCAGATCCAGGGTAGTCTCGGGTGCAGACCAGAATCACCAGGTCCAGGTGATGTGCAGGTGGCAACCACACTCACCAGGTCCCGGTGAGGCCCTGTTGGGGACCAGAGTCACGAAGTACATGAGAAGCTAGAAACACTGCAGCCACCAGGTCCACATGATGTCCATGTGGGAACGCGAATCAGCAGTTACAGGTGAGGACCAGGTGGGGTTCCGACTCACCATGTCCAGGTGAGACCCAGGTGAAGACCAGAGTTAATAGGTCCGCCTGGGTCACTGTTAGTGAACAGTGTAACCATATCCTGATGCTACCCAGGCGGGTAGAGAGACACCATATCCTGGTGAGGCCCAGGTGGGCCCAGAGACATGAGGTCCAGGTGAGGTCCCGATGGGAACCACAGTCACCACGTCAGGTGAGGCCATGCTTAGGATCACAGTCACCAGTTACAGGTGAGGCCCAGGTGGAGCCAGAATCACCTGGTACAGAAGAGGCCAAAGTCAAGACCACAGTTACCACGATCAGGTCAGTCCCAGTGAGGAATAGAGTAACCATGTCAGGATGATGCCCAGGAAGAACCAGAGTCACCAGGTCCAGATGAGGCGCAGGTGGGGAGCATATTCACTAGGTCCCGGTGAGGCCAAGTTGAGGACGAGAGTCACCAGGTCTAGTTGAGTCCTAGAGGGGTACCAGATTCACCTGGTCTAGATGACATCCAAATGGGGACCAAGTCACCATTTCAGGGTGAGGCCCAGAGTGGTTCCAGAGTCATCAAGTCCAGGTGAGCCTCAGGTGTGGAACAGAGTATCCAGGTCTTAATGATCCACAGTTGAGGACCAGAGTCAACAGATCTGGGTGAGGCCCAGTTAGGAACAGAGTCACCAGTTCCAGGTGAGGTCAAGAAAGTGTCCACAGCAATCAGGTCCAGGTGGGGAACAAAGTCACCAGGATTGGGTGAGGCCCAGATTGGGAACAGATTCACAAGGTCCAGGTGATTCCCAGGTGATGACCAGAGTTACCAATTCCGGATGAGGACCAGGTAAGGACCAGATTCACCAGGTCCATGTGAGGCCCACGTGGGGACCTGTGTCACCAGGTATGGGTGAGGCCCAGGTAGCAAAGCCACTCACCAGGTCAAGGTGAGTCGAACCTGCAGGCAATGCGGAGGAATCGTGTACCGAAGATGCCCATGTAGGGACCAGAGTTACCTGGTCCAGGTGAGGCCAACCTGCAGGCCATGCAGTGGAACCATGTCCCGATGATGCCCAGGTAGGGACCAGAGTAACCAGTTCCAAATGAGGCCCAGATGGAGCATATTCACTAGGTCCAGTTAAGGCCCAGTTGAGGACCAGAGTCACGAGATCTGGTTGAGGCCTAGACGGGTACCAGAATCACCTGGTCCAGGTGACATCCAGATGGGGACCAGAGTCCCTGATAGTGAACAGTGTAACCATAACCTGATGCTACCCAGATGGTTACCAGAGACACCAGATCCTGGTGAGTCTCAAGTGGGACCCGAGACATGAGGTCCATATGAGGTCCCGATGGGAACTGCAGTCATCAGGTCAGGTGAGACCATGCTTAGGATGAGAGTCACCAGTTACAGGTGAGGCACAGGTTGAGCCAGAGTCACCTGGTACAGAAGAGGCCAAAGTCAGGACAAGAGTTACCAGGATCAGGTCAGTCCCAGTGGGGAATAGAGTAACCATGTCCCGATGATGCCCAGGAAGAACCAGAGTCACCAGGTCCAAATGAGGCGCAGGTGGGGAGCATATTCACTAGGTCCCGGTGAGGCCAAGTTGAGGACCAGAGTCACCAGTTCTAGTTGAGGCGTAGAGGGGTCCAGATTCACCTGGTCTAGGTTACATCCAGATGGGGACCAGAGTCACCATGTCAGCCTCACCTGGACTTGATGACTCTGGGCCAGGTCCTGGTGAGGCCCAGGTGGGACCAGAGACATGAGGTCCAGGTGAGGTCCCGATGGAAACGACAGTCACCAGGTTAGGGGAGGCCATGCTTAGGATCAGAGTCACCAGATTCAGGTGAGGCCGAGGTGGAGCCAGAGTCACCTGGTACAGAAGAGGCCAAAGTCAGGACCAGAGTTACCAGGATCAGGTCAGTCCCAGTGGGGAATAAAGTAACCATGTCCCGATGATTCCCAGGTAGAATCAGAGTCGCCAGGTCCAGATGAGTTTTGGTGGGGAGCATGTTCACTAGGTCCCGGTGAGGCCCAGTTGAGGACCAGAGTCACCAGGCCAAGTTGAGGCCTAGAGGGGTACCAGATTCACCTGGTCTAGGTGACATCCAGATGGGGACCAGAGTCACCATGTCAGGCTGAGGACCAGAGGGGATCCAGAGTCATCATGTGCAGGTGAGGCTCAGGTGTGGAACAGAGTATCCAGGTCATAATGGTCCACAGGTGAGGACCTGTGACCAGGAGAGTGATCAGATCTGGTTGACGCGCAGATAGGATCAGAGTCACCAGTTCCAGGTGAGGCCTAGAAAGAGTCCACAGCAATCAGGTCCACGTGGGGAACAAAGTAACCAGGGCTGGGTGAGGCCCAGATGGGGACCAGATTCACCAGGTCCAGGTGAGGCGAGGTGGTGACCGGAGCTGGGTGAGGACCAGGTAAGGACCAGTGTCACCAGGTCGAAGAGGCCCACGTGGGGACCTGAGTCACCAGGTATAGGTGAGGCCCAGGTGGCAACCCCAGTCACCTGTTCCAGGTGAGGCCAACCTGCAGGCCAGATTCACCAGATCCATGTGAGGCCCTAGTGGGGACCGGAGGCACCAGGTATATGTGAGTCTACAAGAACACCACAGTCACCAAGTCCAGGTATGGTTCATGTGGGAACGAGAGTCACCAGGTCCAGGTGAGACCCAGGTGGGGACCACAGTCACCAGGGCCAGATTGAGGCCTAGGTGGGGGGACCAGAGTCATCAGGACCAGGTGAGGCCAAAGTGTGGAGCAAAGTTATCATATCCAGGTGAGGCCCAGGTGGGGAACAGAGTAACCATGTCCCATTGATGCCAGGTGGGAAAAGAGTCACAAGGTCCAGACGAGGCCTATGTGTGAGTAGATTCACCAGGTCCTTTTGAGGCCGAGGTGAGGACCAGTGTCCCCATCTCAGGGTGAGTCCCAGAGGGGGACCAGTGTCACCCGGTTCTGGTGATATCCAGGTGGGGACCATAGTCACCACATCAGGGTGAGGCCCAGAGGGGGACGAGAATCACTAGGTCCAGGTGAGGCCCCGATGTGGAATTGAGAAACCAGGTCCCATGTTGCCCATATGAGGACCTGAGTCACCATGTCCAGATGAGGTCCGTGTGGGAAACAGTCACCTCGTCCCGGTGAGGCCAGGTGGGACTACATTCACCAGTTCTAGGTGAGCACCTTGTGGGAACCAGAGCCACTCTATCCAGCTGAGTTCATGTCCATGTGAGGCCCACGTGAGGACCAGATTCATCAGGTCGAATTGAAGCATAGCTGGGGACAAGAGTCAACAGGTGTGGGTGCGGCCTAGGTGGGGCAAGATTCAGCAGTTCTGAGTTAGGTCAAAGTGGGGACGAGAGACACCAGGTCCAGGTGAGGCCAAAATGAGTACCAGAGTCACCAGATCCAGGTGAGGTCCATGTTGGAAAGAGAGTCACCAGGTCCAGGAGAGGTCCAGGTGGGGACAAGAGTCACCAGATCCAGGTGAAGTCCAGGTGGGACCAGAGTCACCTGATCCAGGTGATACACAGGTGGGGACCACAGTCACCAGTTCCAGATGAGGCCCAGGTTAGGACCAGAGTTACCAGGTACACGTGAGGCCTCGGTGGAGATCAGAGGCAACAGGTCCATGTGAGGCCGGCTTGGGGACCATGGTCAACAGGTCTACGTAGGACCAGGTGTGGAACACAGTAAGCAGGTCCAGGTGAGTCCCCGGTGGTGAAAAGAGTCACCACATCCAGGTGAGGCCCAGGTGGAGAACAGGATCACCAGGTACAGGGGAGGCCCTTGAATAAAGCAGAGTCAACAGTTCGTGGTCAGGCGCAGGTGTCAACCAGGAACAGCAGGTCCAATTCAGGCCAAAGTGGGGTTCACAGTCACTAGGGCACGGTTAGACCCAGAGGGGGAGCAGTGAAACCTGGTCTATGTGAGGTCCAGTTGTGGAACACAGTCACCGGGTGCCAAATTTGCCCAGTTGAGGACCATGGTCAACAGGGCCAGGTGAGGCCCAGATGGGGACCAGAGTCCGCAAATCCAGGTGACGCCCAGGTGGGGACCGCTGTCACAATATCCAGGGTAGTCTCAGGTGCAGACCAGAATCACCAGGTCCAGGTGAAGAGCAGATGGCAACCACACTCACCAGGTCCCGGTGAGGCCCTGTTGGGGACCAGAGTCACGAAGTACATGAGAAGCTAGAAACACTGCAGCCACCAGGTCCACATGATGTCCATGTGGGAACGACAATCACCAGTTACATGTGAAGACCAGGTGTGGATCCGACTCACCATGTCCAGGTGAGACCCAGGTGGGAACCAGTGTCACCATGTCCAGTTGTGGCCCAGGTGAAGACCAGAGTTAATAGGTCCGGCTGGGTCACTGTTAGTGAACAGTGTAACCATATCCTGATGCTACCCAGGTGGGTACCAGAGACACCAGGTCCTAGTGAGGCCCAGATTGGACCAGTGACATGAGGTCCAGGTGAGGTCCCGATGGGAACCACAGTCACCAGGTCAGGTGAGGCCATGCTTAGGATCAGAGTCACCAGTTACAGGTGAGGCCCAGGTGGAGCCAGAGTCACCTGGTACAGAAGAGGTCAAAGTCAGGTCCAGAGTTACCAGGATCAGGTCAATCCCAGTGGGGAATAGAGGAACCATGTCCCGATGATGCCCACGTAGAACCGGAGTCACCAGGTCCAGATGAGGCGCAGGTGGGGAGCATTTTCACTAGGTCCTGGTGAGGCCCAGTTGAGGACCAGAGTCACCAGGTCTAGTTGAGGCCTAGAGGGGTACCAGATTCACCTGGTCTAGGTGACATCCAGATGGGGACCAGAGTCACCACGTCAGGGTGAGGCCCAGAGTGGGAGGAGAATCACTAGGTCCAGTTGAGGCCCCGGTATGGAACTGAACTAGGTCCCATGAAGCCCATGTGATGACCTGAGTCACCAGGTACAGGTGAGGTCCCTGTGGGAACCAGTCACCTCGTCTAGGTGCGTCCTAGGTGGGACCACAGTCACCAGATGCAGGTGAGGCCAAGAAGGAGTCAAAACAATCAGGTCCAGGTGGGGAACAAAGTCGCCAGGACTGGGAAGGCTCAGATGGGGACCAGAAACACAAGGTCAAGGTGATTCCCAGGTGTTGACCGGAGTTACCAGTTCCGGGTGAGGACCAGGTAAAGACCAGATTCACCAGGTCCAACTGAGGACCACGTGGGGACCTGTATCACCAGGCATGGGTGAGGCCCAAGTGCCAACCACAGTCACCAGGTCCAAGTGAGGCCATCTTGCAGGCCTTGCAGTGGAACCATGTCCCGATGATGCCCATCTAGGGACCAGAGTTACCAGGTCCATGTGAGGCCAAACTGCAGGCCAGAGTCACCAGATCCAGGTGGGGACCGGAGTCACCAGGTAAATGTGAGTCTCCAAGAACACCACAGTCACCAGGTCCAGGTGTGGTTCATGTGGGAACGAGAGTCACCAGGTCCAGGTGAGACCCAGGTGGGGACCACAGTCACCAGGTCCAGATTGAGGCCTAGGTGGGGGGACGAGAGTCATCAGGACCATTTGAGGCCAAAGTGTGGAGCAAAGTTATCATGTCCAGGTGAGGCCCAGGTGGGGACAGAGTAACCATGTCCTATTGATGCCAGGTGGGAAAAGAGTCACAAGGTCCAGACGAGGCCTAAGTGAGGAGTAGATTCACCAGGTCCTGTTGAGGCCCAGATGAGGACCAGTGTCCCCAGCTCCGGGTGTGTCACCCGGTTCTGGTGATATCCAGGTGGGGACCAGAATCACCACGTCAGGGTGAGGCCCAGAGGGGGACGAGAATCACTAGGTCCAGGTGAGGCCCCGGTGTGGAATTGAGAAACCAGGTCCCATGATGCCCATATGAGGACCTGAGTCACCAGGTCCAGGTGAGGTCCCTGTGGGAACCAGTCACCTCGTCCAGGTGAGGCCCATGTGGGACCACAGTCATCAGGTCCAGGTGAGGCCGAGGTATGTAAGAGAGTATTCAGGTCCCAATGATGCCCAGGTAAGGACCAGAGTCAACAGGTCCAAGAGATGCCCAAATATGGATCAGAGTCATTGTGTTCCAGGAGAGGCCAGAAGGAGACCACAGGAACCAGGTCAAGGAGAGCCCAATATGGGAACCAGAGCCACGAGATCCAGGTGAGGTCCAGGTGGGGCACAGTCACAAGGTCCAGTTGAGGAACAGGTGGCAACAGGATTCACCAAGTCCAGGTGAGGCCCAGGTGGCGACCAGTCACCAGATCCAGGTGCCGACTAGTTAAGGACCAGATTCACCACGTCCAAGTGAAGCCCAAGGGGAGACCAGAGTCACCAGGTAAGGGTGAGGCCCAGAGGGGGAACCAGAGTAACCAGTTTAGTTTGAGGCCCAGAATGGGACCAGAGGTCCCTGGTCAAAGTGAGGCCCAGATGTAGAATAGAGTATCCAGGTCCCAATGATGCCTGGGTGAGGACCAGAGTCACAGTCATAAGGTCCAGTTGAGACGCAGGTGGCAACAGGATTCACCAAGTCCAGGTGAGGCCCAGGTGGCGACCAGTCACCAGATACAGGTGAGGACCAGCTAAGGACCAGATTCACCAGGCCCAAGTAAATGCCAATGGGTGACCAGAGTCACCAGGTCAGGGTGAGGCCCTGAGGGGGAACCAGAATAACCAGTTTAGTTTGAGGCCCAGAATGGGACCAGAGGGCCCTGGTCAAAGTGAGGCCCAGGTGTGGAATAGAGTATCCAGGTCCCAATGCTGCCTGGGTGAGGACCAGAGTCACTAGGGCCATGCAGGCCCAGATGGGGAACAGAATCACTAGGTCCTGATGAGGCATAGAATAAGACCACAGTCACCAGTATCACCTGAGCCCCTTGTGGGAATCAGAGCCACTCTATCCAGCTGAGTCCCAGGTCCATGTGAGGCCCACGTGAAAACCAGATTCATCAGGTCAAATTGAGGCATATATGGGGAACAAAGTCACCAGCTCTGGGTGCGGCCTAGGTGGGGCAAGATTCAGCAGTTCTGAGTTAGGTCAAAGTGGGGACGAGAGACACCAGGTCCAGGTGAGGTCCATGTTGTAAAGTGAGTCACCAGGTCCAAGAAAGGTCCAGGTGGGGACCAGAGTCACGAGATCAAGGTGAGGTCCATGTTGGAAAGAGAGTCACCAGGTCCAGGAGAGGTCCAGGTGGGGACCAGAGTCACCAGATCTAAGTGAAGACCAGGTGGGGACCAGAGTCACCAGATCCAGGTGAAGCCCAGTTGGGGACCAGAGTCACTAGGTCAAGGTGAGGCCCAGGTGAGGACCAGAGTTACCAGGTACACGTGAGGCCCCGGTTGGGATCAGAGGCAACAGGTCAATGTGAGGCCGGCTTGGAGACCATGGTCAACAGGTCTACCTAGTCCCAGGTGTGGAACACAGTAAGCAGGTCCAGGTGGGCCCCCGGTGGTGAGAAGAGTCACCACGTCCAGGTGAGGCCCAGGTGGGGACCAGGATCACCAGGTACAGGGGAGGCCCTTGAAAGAACCAGAGGCAACAGTTCGAGGTCAGGCGCAGGTGTCAACCAGAGTCAGCAGGTCCAAGTCAGGCCAATGTGGGGTTCACAGTCACTAGGGCACGGTGAGACCCAGAGGGGGACCAGAGTCACGTGGTCCAGGTGAGGTCCAGTTGTGGAACGCAGTCACCGGGTCCCAATTTTACCCAGTTTACACCATGGTAAACAGGGTCAGGTAAGGCCCAGATGGAGACCGGAGTCCCCAAAGGAGGTGAAGCCCAGGTGGGGACCACAGTCACCAGATCCAGGGGTGTCTCAGGTGCAGACCAGAATCACCAGGTCCAGGTGAGGTGCAGGTGGCAACCACACTCACCAGGTCCCGGTGAGGCCCTGGTGGGGACCAGAGTCACGAGGTACATGAGAAGCTAGAAACACTGCAGCCACCAGGTCCACATGGTGTCCATGTGGGAACGAGAATCACCAGTTACAGGGGAGGACAATTTGTGGATCCGACTCACCATGTCCAGGTGAGACCCAGGTGGGAACCAGTGTCACCATGTCCAGGTGTGGCCCAGGTGAAGACCAGAGTTAATAGGTCCGGACGGGTCACTGTTAGTGAACAGTGTAACCGTATCCTGATGCTACCCAGGTGGGTACCAGAGACACCAGGTCCTGGTGAAGCCCAGGTGGGACCAGAGACATGAGGTCCAGGTGATATCCCGATGGGAACCACAGTCACCAGGTCAGGTGAGGCCACGCTTAGGATCAGAGTCACCAGTTACCGGTGAACCCAAGGTGGACCCAGAGTCACCTGGTACAGAAGAGGCCAAATCAGGACCAGAGTTACCAGGATCAGGTCAGTCCCAGTGGGGAATACAATAACCATGGCCCGATGATGCCCAGGTAGAACCAGAGTCACCAGGTCCAGATGAGGCACAGTTGGGGAGCATATTCACTAGGTCCCGGTGAGGCCCAGGTGAGGACCAGAGTCACCAGGTCTAGTTGAGGCCTAGAGGGGTACCAGATTCACCTGGTCTAGGTGACATCCAGATGGGGACCAGAGTCACCATGTCAGGGTGAGGCCTAGAGTGGATCCAGAGTCATCATGTTCAGGTGAGGACCAGAGTCACCAGGTCTGGGTGACCCGCAGATAGGATCAGAGTCACCAGTTCCAGGTGAGGCCAAGAAAGAGTCCACAGCAATCAGGTCCAGGTGGGGAACAATGTCACCAGGAGTGGATGACGCCCAGATGGGTACCAGAAACACCAGGCCCAGGTGATTCCCAGGTGGTGTCCAGAGTTACGAGTTCTGGGTGAGAACAAGGTAAGGACCAGATTCACCCGTTCCAAGTGAGGCCCACGTCGGGACCTGTGTCACCAGGCATGGGTGAGGCACAGGTGACAACCCCACTCACCAGGTCCAGGTGATGCCAACCTGCAGGCCATGCAGAGGAACCATGTACTGATGATGCACAGGTAGGGACTAGAATTACCCGGTGCAGGTGATGCCAACCTGCAGGGCATGTGTGGAACCATGTCCCGATAATGCCCAGGTAGGGACCAGAGTTACAATATCCAGGTAGGACCAACCTGCAGGCTATGCTGTGGAACCATAGCCCTATGATGCCCAGGTTTGGACCAGAGTCACCAGGTCCAAATGAGGCCAAGATGGATCATATTCACTAGGTCCAGATGAGGCCCAGTTGAGGACCCGAGTCACCATATCTGGTTGAGGCCTAGAGGGGTACCAGATCCCCTGGTCCAGGTGACATCCAGATGGGGACCAGAGGCACCAGGTCAGGGAGAGGCCCAGAGAGATTCCAGAGTCATCATGTCCAGGTGAGGCTCAGGTGTGGAACAGAGTAATCAGGTACCAATGATGCCCAGGTGAGTTCCAGAGTCACCAAATCTGGGTGACGCGCAGATAGGATCAGAGTCACCAGTTCCAGGTGAGGCCCATGTGGAGCCAGAGTCACCTGGTACATAAGAGGCCAAAGTCAGGACCAGAGTTACCAGGATCAGGTCAGTCCCAGTGTGGAACAGAGTAACATGTCCCGATGATGCCCAGGAAGAACCAGAGTTACCAGGACCAGATGAGGTGCAGGTGGGAGCATATTCACTAGGTCCCGGTTAGGCCAAGTTGAGGACCAAGTCACCAGGTCTAGTTGAGGCTTGGAGGGGTACCAGATTCACCTGGTCTAGGTGACATCCAGATGGGGACCAGAGTCACCATGTCAGGCTGAGACCCAGAGGGGATCCAGAGTCATCATGTCCAGGTGAGGCTCACGTGTGGAACAGAGTATCCAGGTCATAAAGGTCCACAGGTGAGGACCAGAGTCACCAGATCTGGGTGAGGCCCAGTTAGGATCAGAGTCACTAGTTCCAGGTGAGGGCCAAGAAGGAGTACACAGCAATCAGGTCCAGGTGGGAACAAAGTCACCTGGACTGGATGAGGCCCAATGGGGACCAGAATCACAATGTCCAGGTGATTCCCAGGTGATGACCAGAGTTACCAGTTCCGGGTGAGGACAAGGGAAGGACCAGATTCACCAGGTCCACGTGAGGCCCACGTGGGAACCTGTGTCACCATGTATGGGTGAGGCACAATTGGCAACCCCACTTACCAGGTCCAGGTGAGGCCAACCTGCAGGCGATGGAGAGGAACCGTGTCCCGATGATGCCCATGTAGGGACCAGAGTTACCAGGTCCAGGTGAGGCCGACCTGCAGGCCATACAGTGGAACCATGTCCCGATGATGCCCAGGTAGGGACCAGAGTCACCAGGTCCAAATGAGGCCCACATGGAGCATATTCAGTAGGTCCAGGTGAGGCCCAGTTGAGGACCAGAGTCACCAGATCTGGTTGAGGCCTAGAGGAATACGAGAATCCCCTGTTCCAGGTGACATCCAGATGGAGACCAGAGTCACCAGGGAAGGGTGAGGCTCAGAGAGGTTCCAGAGTCATCATGTCCAGGTGAGGCTCAGGTGTAGAACAGAGTCACCATGTACCAATGTTGCCCAGGTGAGGACCAGAGTCACCAGGTCTGGGTGACGCGCAGATAGGATCAGAGTCACCAGTTCCAGGTGAGGCCAAGAAAGAGTCCACAGCAATCAGGTCCAGGTGGGGAACAAAGTCACCAGGACTGGGTGAGACCCAGATGGGGACCAGATTCACCAGATCCAGGTGAGGCCCAGTTGGTGACCAGAGTCCCCGGGTCTGGGAGAGGACCAGATATTAACCAGATTCACCAGGTCCAAGAAGCCCACGTGTGGACCTGAGTCAACACGTATGGGTGAGGCCCATGTGGCAACCCGACTCACCAGGTCCAGGTGAGGCCAACCTGCAGGTCAGAGTCACCAGATACAGGTGAGGCCCTAGTGGGGACCGGAGTCACAGGTAAATGTGAGTCTACAAGAACACCACAGTCACAGGGCCAGGTGTGTGTTTCAAGTGGGAACGAGAGTCACCAGGTCCAGGTGAGACCCAGGTGGGGACCACACTCACCAAGTCCAGATTGAGGTCTAGGTGGGGGGACAAGATTCATCAGGACCAGTTGAGGCCAAAGTGTGGAGCAAAGTTATCATGTCCAGGAGAGGCCCAGGTGGGCAACAGTGTAACCATGTCCCATTGATGCCAGGTGGGAAAAGAGTCACAAGGTCCAGACGAGGCCTAAGTGAGGAGTAGATTCACCAGGTCCTGTTGAGGCCCAGCTGAGGACCAGTGTCCCCAGCTCCGGGAGAGTCCTAGAGGGGGACCAGAGTCACCCGGTTCTGGTGATATCCAGGGGTGACCAGAGTCACCACGTCAGGGTGAGGCCCAGAGAGGGACGAGAATCACTAGGTCCAGGTGAGGCCCCGATGTGGAACTGAGAAACCAGGTCCCATGATTCCATATGAGGACCTGAGTCATCAGGTCCAGGTGAGGTCCCTGTGGGAACCAGTCACCTCGTCCAGGTGAGGCCCAGGTGGGACCACAGTCACCAGGTCCAGGTGAGGCCCAGGTATATAAGAGTGTATCCAGGTCCCAAGTGATGCCCAGGTAAGGACTAGAGTCAACAGGTCCAGGAGAGGCCCAAATATGGATCAGAGTCATTGTGTTCCAGGTGAGGCCATATGGAGACCACAGGAACCAGGTCCAGGAGAGCCCCATATGGGAACCAGAGCCACCAGATCCAGGTGAGGTCCAGGAGGGACCACAGTCACAAGGTCCAGGTGAGGCGCAGGTGGCAACATGATTCACCAAGTCCAGTTGAGGCCCACGTGGTGACCTGTCACCAGATCCAGGTGCGGACCAGATAAGAACCAGATTCACCAGGCCCAAGTGTAACCCAAGGGGTGACCAGATTTTCCAGGTAAGGGTGAGGCCCCGAGTGGGAACCAGAGTAACCAGTTTAGTTTGAGGCCCAGATTGGGACCAGAGGTCCCTGGACAAAGTGATGCCCAGGTGTGGAATAGAGTATCCAGGTCCCAATGATGCTGGGTGAGGACCAGAGTCACTAGGGCCATAAAAGCCCAGATGGGGAACAGAATCACTAGGTCCTGGTGAGGCATAGAATAAGAACACAGTCACCAGTATCAGGTGAGCCCCTTGTGGGAACCAGAGCCACTCTATCCGCTGAGTCCCAGGTCCATGTGAGGCCCACGAAAGGACCAGATTCATCAGGTCGAATTGAGGCATCGCTGGGGACAAGAGTCATCAGGTCTAGGTGCGGCCTAGGTGGGGCAAGATTCAGCAGTTCTGAGTTAGGTCAAAGTGGGGACGATAGACACCAGTCCAGGTGAGGACAAACTGAGACCAGAGTCACCAGATACAGGTGAGTTCCAGATGGGGACCAGAGTCACCATGTTAGGGTGAGGCCTAGAGTGGATTCCAGAGTCATCATGTTCAGGTGAGGACCAGAGTCACCAGGTCTGGGTGACGCGCAGATAGGATCAGAGTCACCAGTTCCAGGTGAGGCCAAGAAAGAGTCCACAGCAATCAGGTCCAGGTGGGGAACAATGTCACCAGGAGTGGATGACGCCCAGATGGGTACCAGAAACACCAGGCCCAGGTGATTCCCAGGTGGTGTACCAGAGTTACGAGTTCTGGGTGAGAACAAGGTAAGGACCAGATTCACCCGTTCCAAGTGAGGCCCACGTCGGGACCTGTGTCACCAGGCATGGGTGAGGCACAGGTGACAACCCCACTCACCAGGTCCAGGTGATGCCAACCTGCAGGCCATGCAGAGGAACCATGTCCTGATGATGCACAGGTAGGGACTAGAATTACCAGGTGCAGGTGATGCCAACCTGCAGGGCATGTGTGGAACCATGTCCCGATAATGCCCAGGTAGGGACCAGAGTTACAATGTCCAGGTAGGACCAACCTGCAGGCTATGCTGTGGAACCATATCCCTATGATGCCCAGGTATGGACCAGAGTCACCAGGTCCAAATGAGGCCAAGATGGATCATATTCACTAGGTCCAGATGAGGCCCAGTTGAGGACCCGAGTCACCATATCTGGTTGAGGCCTAGAGGGGTACCAGATCCCCTGGTCCAGGTGACATCCAGATGGGGACCAGAGTCACCAGGTCAGGGTAGAGGCCCAGAGAGGTTCCAGAGTCATCATGTCCAGGTGAGGCTCAGGTGTGGAACAGAGTAATCAGGTACCAATGATGCCCAGGTGAGTTCCAGAGTCACCAAATCTGGGTGACGCGCAGATAGGATCAGAGTCACCAGTTCCAGGTGAGGCCCATGTGGAGCCAGAGTCACCTGGTACATAAGAGGCCAAAGTCAGGACCAGAGTTACCAGGATCAGGTCAGTCCCAGTGTGGAACAGAGTAACATGTCCCGATGATGCCCAGGAAGAACCAGAGTTACCAGGTCCAAATGAGGTGCAGGTGGGAGCATATTCACTAGGTCCCGGTTAGGCCAAGTTGAGGACCAAGTCACCAGGTCTAGTTGAGGCTTGGAGGGGTACCAGATTCACCTGGTCTAGGTGACATCCAGATGGGGACCAGAGTCACCATGTCAGGCTGAGACCCAGAGGGGATCCAGAGTCATCATGTCCAGGTGAGGCTCACGTGTGGAACAGAGTATCCAGGTCATAAAGGTCCACAGGTGAGGACCAGAGTCACCAGATCTGGGTGAGGCCCAGTTAGGATCAGAGTCACTAGTTCCAGGTGAGGGCCAAGAAGGAGTACACAGCAATCAGGTCCAGGTGGGAACAAAGTCACCTGGACTGGATGAGGCCCAATGGGGACCAGAATCACAATGTCCAGGTGATTCCCAGGTGATGACCAGAGTTACCAGTTCCGGGTGAGGACAAGGGAAGGACCAGATTCACCAGGTCCACGTGAGGCCCACGTGGGAACCTGTGTCACCATGTATGGGTGAGGCACAATTGGCAACCCCACTTACCAGGTCCAGGTGAGGCCAACCTGCAGGCGATGGAGAGGAACCGTGTCCCGATGATGCCCATGTAGGGACCAGAGTTACCAGGTCCAGGTGAGGCCGACCTGCAGGCCATACAGTGGAACCATGTCCCGATGATGCCCAGGTAGGGACCAGAGTCACCAGGTCCAAATGAGGCCCACATGGAGCATATTCACTAGGTCCAGGTGAGGCCCAGTTGAGGACCAGAGTCACCAGATCTGGTTGAGGCCTAGAGGAATACGAGAATCCCCTGTTCCAGGTGACATCCAGATGGAGACCAGAGTCACCAGGGAAGGGTGAGGCTCAGAGAGGTTCCAGAGTCATCATGTCCAGGTGAGGCTCAGGTGTAGAACAGAGTCACCATGTACCAATGTTGCCCAGGTGAGGACCAGAGTCACCAGGTCTGGGTGACGCGCAGATATGATCAGAGTCACCAGTTCCAGGTGAGGCCAAGAAAGAGTCCACAGCAATCAGGTCCAGGTGGGGAACAAAGTCACCAGGACTGGGTGAGACCCAGATGGGGACCAGATTCACCAGATCCAGGTGAGGCCCAGTTGGTGACCAGAGTCCCCGGGTCTGGGAGAGGACCAGATATTAACCAGATTCACCAGGTCCAAGAAGCCCACGTGTGGACCTGAGTCAACACGTATGGGTGAGGCCCATGTGGCAACCCGACTCACCAGGTCCAGGTGAGGCCAACCTGCAGGTCAGAGTCACCAGATCCAGGTGAGGCCCTAGTGGGGACCGGAGTCACAGGTAAATGTGAGTCTACAAGAACACCACAGTCAACAGGGCCAGGTGTGTTTCAAGTGGGAACGAGAGTCACCAGGTCCAGGTGAGACCCAGGTGGGGACCACACTCACCAGGTCCAGATTGAGGTCTAGGTGGGGGGACAAGATTCATCAGGACCAGTTGAGGCCAAAGTGTGGAGCAAAGTTATCATGTCCAGGAGAGGCCCAGGTGGGCAACAGTGTAACCATGTCCCATTGATGCCAGGTGGGAAAAGAGTCACAAGGTCCAGACGAGGCCTAAGTGAGGAGTAGATTCACCAGGTCCTGTTGAGGCCCAGCTGAGGACCAGTGTCCCCAGCTCCGGGAGAGTCCTAGAGGGGGACCAGAGTCACCCGGTTCTGGTGATATCCAGGGGTGACCAGAGTCACCACGTCAGGGTGAGGCCCAGAGGGGGACGAGAATCACTAGGTCCAGGTGAGGCCCCGATGTGGAACTGAGAAACCAGGTCCCATGATGCCATATGAGGACCTGAGTCATCAGGTCCAGGTGAGGTCCCTGTGGGAACCAGTCACCTCGTCCAGGTGAGGCCCAGGTGGGACCACAGTCACCAGGTCCAGGTGAGGCCCAGGTATATAAGAGTGTATCCAGGTCCCAGTGATGCCCAGGTAAGGACCAGCATCATCAGGTCCAGGAGAGGCCCAAATATGTATCAGAGTCATTGTGTTACAGGTGAGGCCAGATGGAGACAACACGGACCAGATTCAGGAGAGCCCCATATGGGAACCAGAGCAACCAGATCCAGGTGAGGTCCAGGTGGGACGACAGTCACAAGGTCCAGGTGAGGCGCAGGTGGCAACAGGATTCACCAAGTCCAGGTGAGACCCAGGTGGCGACCAGTCACCAGATCCAGGTGAGGACCAGCTAAGGACCAGATTCCCCAGGCCCAAGTGAAGCCCAAGGGCTGACCAGATTTACCAGGTAAGGGTGAGGCCCCGAGTGGGAACCAGAGTAACCAGTTTAGTTTGAGGCCCAGAATGGGACCAGAGGTCCCTGGTCAAAGTGAGGCCCAGGTGAGGAATAGAGTATCCAGGTCCGAATGATGCCTGGGTGAGGACCAAAGTCACTAGGGCCATGCAGGCCCAGATGGGGAACAGAATCACTAGGTCCTGGTGAGGCATAGAAAAAGACCACAGTCACCAGTATCAGGTGAGCCCCTTGTGGGAACCAGAGCCACTCTATCCAGCTGATTCCCAGGTCCATGTGAAGCCCACGTGAGGACGAGATTCATCAGGTCGAATTGAGGCATAGCTGGGGACAAGAGTCACCAGGTCTGGGTGCGGCCTGGGTAGGGCAAGATTCAGCAGTTCTGAGTTAGGTCAAAGTGCGGACGAGAGACACCAGGTCCAGGTGAGGCCAAACTGAGTACCAGATTCACCACATCCAGGTGAGGTCCATGTTGGAAAGAGAGTCACCAGGTCCAGGAGAGGTCCATGTGGGGACCAGAGTCACTAGATCCAGGTGAAGTCTAGGTGGGGACCAGAGTCCCCAGATCGAGGTGAAGCCCAGGTGGGGACCAGAGTCACTAGGTGCAGATGAGGCCCAGGTGAGGACCAGAGTTACCAGGTACACGTGAGGCCCCGGTGTGGATCAGAGGCAACAGGTTCATGTGAGGCCGGCTTGGGGACCATGGTCAACAGGTCTATTGAGGCCCATGTGTGGAACACAGTAAGCAGGTCCAGGTGAGTCCCCGGTGGTGACAAGAGTCACCACTTCCAGGTGAGGTCCAGGTGGGGACCAGGATCACCAGGTACAGGGGAGGCCCTTGAAAGAACCAGAGTCAACAGTTCGAGTTCAGGCGCAGGTGGCAACCAGGGTCAGCAGGTCCAAGTCAAGCCAAAGGGGACTTCACATTCACTAGGGCACGGTGAGACCCAGAGGGGGAGCATAGTCACCTGGTCCAGGTGAGGTTCAGTTGTGGAACACAGTCACCAGGTCCCAATTTTGCCCAGTTGAGGACCATGGTCAACAGGGCCAGGTGAGGCCCAGATGGGGACCGGAGTCCCGAAATCCAGGTGAAGCCCAGGTGGGGACCACAGTCACCAGATCCAGGGTAGTCTCAGGTGCAGACCAGAATCACCAGGTCCAGGTGTGGTGCAGGTGGCAACCAAACTCACCAGGTCCCGGTAAGGCACTGGTGGGATACATGAGAAGTCACGAGGTACATGAGAAGCTAGAAACACATGGGATCCCTGGGTGGCGCAGCGGTTTGGCGCCTGCCTTTGGACCAGGGCGCGATCCTGGAGACCCGGGATCGAATCCCACGTCGGGCTCCCGGTGCATGGAGCCTGCTTCTCCCTCTGCCTGTGTCTCTGCCTCTCTCTCTCTCTGTGACTATCATAAATAAATACAAATTAAAAAAAAAGATGCTAGAAACACTGCGGCCAACAGGTCCACATGATCTCCATGTGGGAACGAGAATCACCAGTTACAGGTGAGGACCAGGTGGGGATCCGACTCACCATGTCCAGGTGAGACCCACGTGGGAAACAGTGTCACCATGTCCAGGTGTGGCCCAGGTGAAGACCAGAGTTAATAGGTCCGGCTGGGTCACTGTTAGTGAACAGTATAACCATATCCTGATGCTACCCAGGTGGGTAGCAGAGACACCAGGTCCTGGTGAGGCCCAAGTGGGACCAGAGACATGAGGTCCAGGTGAGGTCCCGATGGGAACCACAGTCACCCGGTCAGGTGAGGCCATGCTTAGGATCAGAGTCACCAGTTCCAGGTGAGGCCCAGGTGGAGCCAGAGTCACCTGGTACAGAAGAGGCCAAAGTCAGGACCAGAGTTACCAGGATCAGGTCACTCCAAGTGGGAATAGAGTAATCATGTCCCGGTGATGCCCAGGTAGAACCAGAGTCACCAGGCCCAGATGTGGCGCAGGTGGGGAGCATGTTCACTAGGTCCCGTTGAGGCCCAGTTGAGGACCAGAGTCACCAGGTCTAGGTGAGGCCTAGAGGGGTACCAGATTCACCTGGTCTAGTGACATCCAGATGGGGACCAGAGTCCCCATGTCAGGGTGAGGCCCAGAGGGGATCCAGAGTCATCATATCCAGGTGAGGCTCAGGTGTGGAACAGAGTATCCAGGTCATAATGGTCCACAGGTGAGGACCAGAATCACCAGATCTGGGTGAGGCCCAGTTAGCATCAGAGTCAGCAGTTCCAGGTTAGCCAAGAAGGAGTCCACAGCAATCAGGTCCAGGTGGGGAAGAAAGTCAACAGGACTGGGTGAGGCCCAGATGGGGACCAGATTCACCAGGCCCAGGTGATTCCCATGTGGTGACCAGAGTTACCAGTTCCGGGTGACCACCAGGTAAGGACCAGATTCACCAGGTCCAAGTGAGGCCCACGTGGGGACCTGTGTCCCTAGGCAAGGGTGAGGCCCAGGTGACAAACCCACTCACCAGGTCCAGGTGAGGCCAACCTGCAGGCCATGCAGAGGAACCAGGTCCCAATGATGCCCAGGTAGGGACGAGAGTTACCAGGTCCAGGTGAGGCGAACCTACAGGCCATGCAGTGGAACCATGTCCCGATGATGCCCAGGTAGGGACCAGAGTTACCAGGTCCAGGTGAGGCCAACCTGCAGGTCATGCAGTGGAACCATGTCCCGATGATGCCCAGGTAGTGACCAGAGTCACCAGATCCAAATGAGGCCCAGATGGAGCATATTCACTAGGTCCAGGTGAGGCCCAGTTGAGGACCAGAGTCACCAGACCTTGTTGAGGCCCAGACGGGTACCATAATCCCCTGGACCAGGTGACATCCATATGGGGACCAGAGTCACTACGTTAGGTTAATAGCCAGAGTAGTTCCAGAGTCATCATGTCCAGGGGAGCCTCAGGTGTGGAACAGAGTCACCAGGACCAATGATGCCCAGGTGAGGACCAGAGTAACCAGGTACACGTGAGGCCCCGGTGGGGATCAAGGCAACAGGTTCATGTGAGGCCGGCTTGGGGACCATGGTCAACAGGTCTATTGAGGCCCAGGTGTGGAATACAGTAAGCAGGTCCAGGTGAGTCCCCAGTGGTGACAAGAGTCACCATGTCCAGGCGACGCCCGGTGGGGACCAGGATCACCAGGTACTGGGGAGGCCCTTGAAAGAACCAGAGTCAACAGTTTGACGTCAGGCGCAGGTTCCAACCAGGGTCAGCAGGTCCAAGTCAGGCCAAAGTGGGGTTCACAGTCCCTACTGCACGGTGAGACCCAGAGGGGGACCAGAGTCACCTGGTCCAGGTGAGGTCCAGTTGTGGATTACAGTCACTGGGTCCCAATTTTGCCCAGTTGAGGACCATGGTCAACAGGGCCAGGTGAGGCCCAGATGGGAACCAGAGCCCGAAATCCAGGTGAAGCCCAGGTGGGGACCACAGTCACCAGATCCAGGGTAGTCTCAGGTGCTGACCAGAATCACCAGGTCCAGGTGAGGTGCAGGTGGCAACCACACTCAACAGGTCCCAGTGAGGCCCTGGTGGGGACCAGAGTCACGAGGTACATGAGAAGCTAGAAACACTGCAGCCACCAGATCCACATGATGTCCATGTGGGAACGAGAATCACCAGTTACAGGTGAGGACCAGGCAGGGAACCGAATCACATGTCCACGTGAGACCCAAGAGGGAACCAGTGCTACCATGTCCAGGTGTGGCCCAGGTGAAGACCAGAGTTAATATCTGGCTGGGTCACTGTTAGTGAACAGTGTAACCATATCCTGATGCTACCCATGTGGGTACCAGAGACACCAGGTCCTGGTGAGGCCTAGGTGGGACCAGAGACATGAGGTCCAGGTGAGGTCCCGATGGGAACCACAGTCACCAGGTCAGGTGAGGCCATGCTTAGGATCAGAGTCACCAGTTACAGGTGAGACCCAGGTCGAGCCAGAGTCACCAAGTAGGGAAGACGCCAAAGTCAGGACCAGAGTTACCAGGATCAGGTCAGTCCCAGTGGGGAATAGAGTCACCATGTCCCGATGATGCCCAGGTAGAACCCGAGTCACCACGTACAGATGAGTCGCAGGTCGGGAGTATATTCACTAGGTCCCGGTGAGGCCCAGTTGAGGACCAGATTCCCCCAGTCTTTTTGAGGCCTAGAGGGGTACCAGATTCACCTGGTCTAGGTGACATCCAGATGGGGACCAGAGTCACCAGGTCAGGGTGAGGCCCAGAGAGGTTCCAGAGTCATCATGTCCAGGTGAGGCTCAGGTGTGGAACAGTGTCACCAGGTACCAATGATGCCCAGGTGAGGACCAGAGTCACCAGGTCTGTGTGACGCGCAGATAGGATCAGAGTCACCAGTTTCAGGTGAGGTCAAGAAAGAGTCCACAGCAATCAGGTCCAGGTGGGGAACAAAGTCACCAGGACTGGGTGAGGCCCAGATGGGGACCAGATTCACCAAGTCCATGTGATTGCCAGGTGGTGACCAGAAATACCAGTACCGGATGAGCACCAGGAAAGGACGAGATTCACCAGGTCCAAGTGAGACCCACGTGGGGACCTGTGTCACATTGCATGTGTGAGGCCCAGGTTGCCACCCCACTCACCAGGTCCAGGTCAGGCCAACCTGCAGGCCAAGCAGAGGAACCATGTCTCGATGATGCCCAGGTAGACATCAGAGTTACCAGGTCCAGGTGAGGCAAACCTGCAGGCCATGCAGTGGAACCATGTCGCGATGATGCCCAGGTAGGGACCAGAGTCACCAGGTCCAAATGAGGCCCAGATGGAGCAAATTCACTAGGTCCATGTGAGGCCCAGATCAGGACCAGAGTCACCAGATCTGCTTGATGCCTAGAGGGGTACCAGAATCACCTGGTCCAGGTAACATCCACATGGGGACCAGAGTCACCAGGTCACGAAGAGGCCCAGAGAGGTTCCAGAGGCATCATGTCCAGGTGAGGCTCAGGTGAGGAACAGAGTCACCAGGTACCAATGATGCACAGGTGAGGACCAGAGTCACCAGATCTGGGTGACGCGCAGATAGGTTCAGAGTCACCAGTTCCAGGTGAGGCCAAGAAAGTGTCCACAGCAATCAGGTCCAGGTGGGGAACAAAGTCACCAGGACTGGGTGAGGCCCAGATGGGGACCAGATTCACCAGGTCCAGGTGAAAACCAGGTGGTGACCAGTGTCCCCGGGTCTGGGTTAGGACCAGATAAGGACCAGATTCACCAGGTCCAAGAGGCCCACGTGGGGACCTGAGTCACCATGTACGGGTTAGGCCCAGGTGGCAACCGCACTCACCAGGTCCAGGTGAGGCCAACCTGCAGGCCAGAGTCACCAGATCCAGGTGAGGCTCTAGTGGGGACCGGAGTCACCAGGTAAATGTGAGTCTACAAGAAAACTACAGTCACCAGGTCCAGGTGTATTACAGGTGGGAACGAGATTCAACAGGTCCAGGTGAGACCCAGGTGGGGACCACAGTCACCAGGTCCAGATTGAGGCCTAATGGGGGGACAAGAGTCATCAGGACCAGTTGAGGCCAAAGAATGAAGCAAAGTCATCATGTCCAAGTGAGGCCCAGGTGGAGAACAGAGTAACCATGTCCCATTGATGCCAGGTGGGAAAAGAGTCACAAGGTCCAGACGAGGCCTAAGTGAGGAGTAGATTCAACAGATCCTGTTGAGGCCCAGTTGAGGACCAGTGTCCCCAGCTCCGGGTAAGTCCCAGGGGGGGACCAGAGTCACCCGGTTCTGGTGATATCCAGGAGGGGACCAGAGTCACCACGTCAGGGTTAGGCCCAGAGGGGGACGAGATTCACTAGGTCCCGGTGAGGCCACGATGTGGAACTGAAACCAGGTCCCATGATTCCCATATGAGGACCTGAGTCACCAGGTCCAGGTGAGGTCCATGTGGGAACCAGTCACTTCGTCCAGGTGAGGCCCAGGTGGGACCACAGTCAACAGGTCCAGGTGAGGCCCAGGAATATAATGAGTATCCAGGTCCCAATGATGCCCAAGTAAGGACCAGAGTGAACAGGTCCAGCAGAGGCCCAAATATGGATCAGAGTCATTTTGTTCCAGTTGATGCCTGATGGAGACCACAGGAACCAGGTCCAGGAGAGCCCCATATGGGAACCAGAGCCACCAGATCCAGGTGACTTCCAGGTGGGACCAGAGTCACAAGGTCCAGGTGAGGCGCAGGTGGCAACAGGATTCACCAAGTCCAGGTGAGGCCCAGGTGGCGACCAGTCACCAGATCCAAGTGAGGACAAGCTAAGGACCAGATTCACCAGGCCCAAATGAAGCCCAAGGGGTGACCAGAGTCACCAGGTAAGGGTCATTCCCAGAGGGAGAACCACAGTAACCAGTTTAGTTTGAGGCCAAGAATGTGACCAGAGGTCCCTAGTCAGAGTGAGGCCCAGGTGTGGAATAGTGTATCCAGGTCCCAATGATGCCTGGAAGGACCATAGTCACTAGGGCCATGCAGGCCCAGATGGGGAACAGAATCACTAGGTCCTGGTGAGGCATAGAATAAGACCACAGTCAGCAGTATCATTTGAGTCCCTTGCGGGAACCAGAGCCACTCTATCCAGCTGAGTCCCAGGTGACGTGAGGCTCACGTAAGGACCAGATTCATTAGGTCGAAATGAGGCATACCTGGGGACAAGAGTCACCAGGTATGGGTGCGGCCTAGGTGGGGCAAGATTCAGCAGTTCTGAGTTAGGTCAAAGTAGGGACGAGAGACGTCAGGTCCAGGTGAGGCCAAACTGAGGACCAGAGTCACCAGATCCAGGTGAGGTCCATGTTGGAAAGAGAGTCAGCAGGTCCAAGAGAGGTCCAGGTGGGGACCAGAGACACCAGATTCAGGTGAAGTCCAGGTGGGGACCAGAGTCACCAGATCCAGGTGAAGCCCAGGTGGGGATCAGAGTCACTAGGTCCAGATGAGGCCCAGGTGAGGACCAGAGTTACCAGGTACACATGAGGCCCCGGTGGGGATCAAGGCAACAGGTCCATGTGAGGCCGGTTTGGGGACCATGGTCAACTGGTCTACTTGAGGCCCTGGTGTGGAATACAGTAAGCAGGTCCAGGTGAGTCCCCGGTGGTGACAAGAGTCACCACGTCCAGGTGAGTCCCAGGTGGGGACCAGGATCACCAGGTACAGGGGAGGCCCTTGAAAGAACCAGACTCAACAGGTCGAAGTCAAGCGCAGGTCGCAACCAGGGTCAGCAGGTCCAAGTCAGGCCAAAGTGGGGTTCACAGTCATTAGGGCACGGTGAGACCCAGAGGGGGACCAGAGTCACCAGATCCAGGTGAGGTCCATGTTGGAAAGAGAGTCACCAGGTCCAGGAGAGGTCCAGGTGGGGACCAGAGTAACCAGATCCACGTGAAGCCCAGGTGGGGACCAGAGTCACTAGGTCCCGATGAGGCCCAGGTGAGGACCTGAGTTACCAGGTACACGTGAGGCCCCGGTGGGGATCAGAGGCAACAGGTCCATGTGAGGCCGGCTTGGGGACCATGGTCAACAGGTCTACTTGAGGCCCTGGTGTGTAACACAGTAAGCAGGTCCAGGTGAGTCCCCGGTGGTGAAAAGGGTCACCACGTCCAGGTGAGGCCCAGGTGGGGACCAGGATCACCAGGTACAGTTGAGGCCCTTGAAAGAACTAGAGTCTACTGGCACAAAAACAGACACATAGATTAGTGAAACAGAATAGAGAATCCAGAAGTGGACCCTGAACTTTATGGGCAACTAATATTCGATAAAGGAGGAAAGACTATCCATTGGAAGAAAGACAGTCTCTTCAATAAATGGTGCTGGGAAAATTGGACATCCACATGCAGAAGAATGAAACTAGACCACTCTCTTTCACCATACACAAAGATAAACTCAAAATGGATGAAAGATCTAAATGTGAGAGAAGATTCCATCAAAATCCTAGAGAAGAACACAGGCAACACCCTTTTTGAACTCGGCCATAGTAACTTCTTGCAAGATACTCCACGAAGGCAAAAGAAACAAAAGCAAAAATGAACTATTGGGACTTCATCAAGATAAGAAGCTTTTGCACAGCAAAGGATACAGTCAACAAAACTCAAAGACAACCTACAGAATGGAAGAAGATATTTGCAAATGACATATCAGATAAAGGACTAGTTTCCAAGATCTATAAAGAACTTATCAAACACAACACCAAAGAAACAAACAATCCAATCATGAAATGGGCAAAAGACATGAACAGAAATCTCACAGAGGAAGACATAGACATGGCCAACATGCACATGAGAAAATGCTCTGCATCACTTGCCATCAGGGAAATACAAATCAAAACCACAATGAGATACCACCTCACACCAGTGAGAATGGGGAAAATTACCAAGACAGGAAACAACCAATGTTGGAGAGGATGCGGAGAAAAGGGAATCCTCATACACTGTTGGTGGGAATGTGAACTGGTGCAGCCACTCTGGAAAACTGTGTGGAGGTTCCTCAAACAGTTAAAAAAATACCTGCCCTACGACCCAGCAATTGCACTGTTGGGGATTTTCCCCAAAGAGACAAATGCAATGAAACGCCGGGACACCTGCACCCCGATGTTTATAGCAGCAATGGCCACGATAGCCAAACTGTGGAAGGAGCCTCGGTGTCCAACGAAAGATGAATGGATAAAGAAGATGTGGTTTATGTATACAATGGAATATTACTCAGCTATTAGAAATGACAAATACCCACCATTTGCTTCAACGTGGATCGAACTGGAGGGTATTATGCTGAGTGAAGTAAGCCAGTCGGATAAAGACAAACATTATATGTGCTCATTCATTTGGAGAATATAAATAATAGTGAAAGGGAATATAAGGGAAGGGGGAAGAAATGTGTGGGAAATATCAGAAAGGGAGACAGAACGTAAAGACTGCTAACTCTGGGAAACGAACTAGGGGTGGTAGAAGGGGAGGAGGGCGGGGGGTGGGAGTGAAAGGCTGAGGGGCACTGGGGGTTATTCTGTATGTTAGTAAATAGAACACCAATAATAAAAAATAAATTTAAAAAAAAAGAAAGAAAAAGAAAGAACCAGAGTCAACAGGTCGAAGTCAAGCGCAGGTGGCAACCAGGGTCAGCAGGTCCAAGTCAGGCCAAAGTGGGGTTCACAGTCATTAGGGCACGGTGAGACCCAGAGGGGGACCAGAGTCACCTGGTCCAGGTGAGGTCCATTTGTGGAACACAGTCACCGGGCCCCAATTGTGCCCAGTTTAGGACCATGGTCAACAGGGCCAGGTGAGGCCCAGATGGGGACCGGAGTCCCCAAATCCAGGTGAAGACCAGGTGGGGACCACAGTCACCAGATCCAGGGTAGTCTCAGGTGCAGACCAGAATCACCAAGTCCAGGTGAGTTGCAGGTGGCAACCACACTCACCAGGTCCCGGTGAGGCCCTGGTGGGGACCAGAGTCACGAGGTACATGAGAAGCTAGAAACACTGCAGCCACTAGGTCCACAGGATGTCCATATGGGAACGAGAATCACCAGTTACAGGTGAGGACCAGGTGGGGATCCGACTCACCATGTCCAGGTGAGACCCAGGTGGGAACCAGTGTCACCATGTCCAGGTGTGGCCCAGGTGAATACCAGAGTTAATAGGTCCGGCAGGGTCACTGTTAGTGAACAGTGTAACCATATCCTGATGCTACCCTGGTGGGTACCAGAGACACCAGGTCCTGGTGAGGCCCAGGTGGGACCAGAGATATGAGGTCCAGGTGAGGTCCCGATGGGAACCACAGTCACCAGGTCAGGTGAGGCCATGCTTAGGATCAGAGTCACCAGTTACTGGTGTGGCCCAGGAGGAGCCAGAGTCACCTGGTACGGAAGAGGCCAAAGTCAGGACGAGAGTTACCAGGATCAGGTCAGTCCCAGTGGGGAATAGACTAACCATGTCCCGATGATGCCCAGGTAGAACCAGAGTCACCAGGTCCAGATGAGGAGTAGGTGGGAAGCATATTCTCTAGGTCTCGGTGAGGCGCACTTGAGGACCAGAATCCCCAGGTCTAGTTGAGGCCTAGAGGGGTACCAGATTCACCTGGTCTAGGTGACATCCAGATGGGGAGCAGAGTCACCATGTCAGGGTGAGGCCCAGAGGGGACCCAGAGTCATCATGTCCAGGTGAGGCTCAGGTGTGGAACAGAGATCCAGATCATAATGGTCCACAGGTGAGGACCAGAGTCACCAGATCTGGGTGAGCCCCAGTTAGGATCAGAGTCACCAGTTCCAGGTGAGGCCAAGAAGGAGTCCACAGCAATCAGGTCCAGGTGGGGAACAAAGTCACGAGGACTGGGTGAGGCCCAGATGGGGACCAGATTCACCAGGTCCAGGTGAAGCCCAGGTGGGGACCAGAGTCACTAGGTCCAGATGAGGCCCAGGTGAGGACCAGAGTTACCAGGTACACGTCAGGCGCTGGTAGGTATCAGAGGCAACTGGTCCATGTGAGGCAGGCTTGGGGACCATGGTCAAGAGTTCTACTTGAGGCCCAGTGTGGAACACTGTAACCAGGTCCAAGTGAGTCCCCGGTGGTGACAAGAGTCACCAGGTCCAGGTGAGGCCCAGGTGGGAACCAGGATCACCAGGTACAGGGGAGGCCCTTGAACGAACCAGAGTCAACAGTTCGAGCCCACGCGCAGGTGGCAACTAGGGTCAGCAGGTCCAAGTCAGGCCAAAGTGGGGTTCACAGTCACTAGAGCACGGTGAGACCCACAGGGGGACCAGAGTCACCTGCTCCAGGTGAGATCCAGGTGTGGAACACAGTCACCGGGTCCCATTTTTGCCGTGATGAGGACCATGGTCAACAGGGCCAGGTGAGGCCCGTATTGGGACCGGAGACGCCAAATCCAGGTGAAGCCCAGGTGGGGACCACAGTCCCAAGATCCAGGGTAGTCTCAGGTGCAGACCAGAATCACCAGGTCCTGGTGAGGTGCAGGTGGCAACCACACACACCAGGTCCCGGTGAGGCCCTGGTGCGGACCAGATGCTCGAGGTACATGAGAAGTTAGAAACACTGCAGCCACCAGTTCCACATAATGTCCATGTTGGAATGAGAATCACCAGTTACAGGTGAGGACCAGGTGGGGATCTGACTCACCATGTCCATGTGAGACCCTGGTGGGAACCAGTGTCACCATGTCCAGGTGTGTCCCAGGTGAAGACCAGAGTTAACAGGTCCGGCTGGGTCACTGTTAGTGAACAGTGTAACCGTATCCTGATGCTACCAAGGTGGATACCAGAGACACCAGGTCCTGGTGAGGCCCAGTTTGGACCAGAGACATGAGGTCCAGGTGAGGTTCCGATGGGAACCACAGTCACAAGGTCAGGTGAGGCCATGCTTAGGATCAGAGTCACCAGTTCCAGGTGAGGCCCAGGTGGAGCCAGAGTCACCTGGTACAGAAGAGGCCAGTCAGGACCAGAGTTACCAGGATCAGGTCACTCCAAGTGGGAATAGAGTAACCATGTCCCGATGATGCCCAGGTAGAACCAGAGTCACCAGGCCCAGATGTGGCGCAGGTGAGGAGCATGTTCACTAGGTCCCGTTGAGGCCCAGTTGAGGACCAGAGTCACCAGGTCTAGGTGAGGCCTAGAGGGGTACCAGATTCACCTGGTCTGGTGACATCCAGATGGGGACCAGAGTGCCCATGTCAGGCTGAGGCCCAGAGGGGATCCAGTGTCAACATATTCAGGTGAGGCTCAGGTGTGGAACAGAGTATCCAGGTCACAATGGTCCACAGGTGAGGACCAGAGTCACCAGATCTGGGTGAAGCCCAGTTAGCATCAGAGTCAGCAGTTCCAGGTTAGCCAAGAAGGAGTCCACAGCAATCAGGTCCAGGTGGGGAAGAAAGTCAACAGGACTGGGTGAGGCCCAGATGGGGTCCAGATTCACCAGGCCCAGGTGATTCCCATGTGGTGACCAGAGTTACCAGTTCCGGGTGACCACCTGGTAAGGACCAGATTCACCAGGTCCAAGTGAGGCCCACGTGGGGACCTGTTTCACTAGGCAAGGGTGAGACCCAGGTGAGAAACCCACTTACCAGGTCCAGGTGAGGCCAACCTGCAGGCCATGCAGAGGAACCAGGTCCCAATGATGCCCAGGTAGGGACGAGAGTTACCAGGTCCAGGTGAGGCCAACCTACAGGCCATGCAGTGGAACCATGTCCCGATGATGCCCAGGTAGGGACCAGAGTCACCAGGTCCAAAGGAGGCCCAAATGGAGCATATTCACTAGGTCCAGGTGAGGCCCAGTTGAGGACCAGAGTCACCAGACCTGGTTGAGGCCCAGAGGGGTACCATAAGCCCCTGGTCCAGGTGACATTCATATGGGGACCAGAGTCACCAGGTCAGGTTGATAGCCAGGGAGATCCAGAGTCATCATGTCCAGGGGAGCCTCAGGTGTGGAACAGAGTAACCACGTACACGTGAGGCCCCGGTGGGGATCAGAGGCAACAGGTCCATGTGAGGTAGGCTTGGGGACCATGGTCAACAGGTTTATTGAGGCCCCGGTGTGGAACACAGTAAGCAGGTCCAGTTGAGTCCCCAGTGGTGACAAGAGTCACCACGTCCAGGTGAGGCCCGGTGGGGACCAGGATCACCAGGTACAGGGGAGGCCCTTGAAAGAACCAGAGTCAACAGTTCGACGTCAGTCGCAGGTGGGAACCAGGGTCAGCAGGTCCAAGTCAGGCCAAAGTGGGTTTCACAGTCACTAGGGCACGGTGAGACCGAGAGGGGGACCAGAGTCACGTGGTCCAGGTGAGTTCCAGTTGTGGAACACAGTCACCGCGTCCCAATTTTGCCCAGTTGTGGACCATGGTCAACAGGGCCATGTGAGCCCCAGATGGGGACCGGAGTCCCCAAATCCAGGTGAAGCCCAGGTGGGGACCACAGTCACTAGATCCAGGGTAGTCTCAGGTGCAGACCAGAATCATCAGGTGCAGGTGAGATGCAGGTGGCAACCACATTGACCAGGTCCCGGTGAGGGCCTGGTGGGGACCAGAGTCACGAGTTACATGAGAAGCTAGAAACACTGAAGCCACCAGGTCCACATGATGTCCATGTGGAAACGAGAATCACCAGTTACAGGTGAGGACCATTGGGGATCTGAGTCACCATGTCCAGGGGAGACCCATGTGGGAACCAGTGTCACCATGTCCAGGTGTGGCCCAGGTGAAGACCAGAGTTAATAGGTCCGGCTGGGTCACTGTTAGTGAACAGTGTAACCATATCCTGATGCTACCCAGGTGGGTACCAGAGACACCAGGCCCTGGTGAGGCCCAGGTGGTTCCAGAGACATGAGGTCCAGGTGAGGTCCCGATGGGAACCACAGTCACCAGGTCAGTTGAGGCCATGCTTAGAATCAGAGTCACCAGTTACAGGTGAGGCCCAGTTAGAGCCAGAATCACCTGGTACAGAGAGGCCAAAGTCAGGACCAGAGTTACCAGGATCAGGTCAGTCCCAGTGGGGAATAGAGTAACCATGTCCCGATGATGCCCACGTAGAACCAGAGTCACCATGTCCAGATGAGGCGCAGGTGGGGAGCATATTCACTAGGTCCCGGGGAGGCCCACTTGAGGACTAGAGTCACCAGGTTTGGTTGAGGCCTAGAGGGGTACCAGATTCACCTGGTCTAGGTGACATCCAGATGGGGACCAGAATCACCATGTCAGGGGGAGGCCCAGAGTGGATCCAGAGTCATCATGTCCAGGTGAGGCTCAGGTGTGGAAAGAGAGTCCAGGTCATAATGATCAACAGGTGAGGACCAGAGTCACCAGATCTGGGTGACGTGCAGATACGATCAGAGTGACCAGTTCCAGGTGAGGCCAAGAAGGAGACCACAACAATCAGGTCCAGGTGGCGAACAAAGTCACCAGGAATGGGTGAGGCCCAGATGGGGACCAGATTCACCAGGTCCAGTTGAGGCCCAGGTGGTGAGCAGAGTCCCCGGGTCTGGGAGAGGATCAGGTAAGGACCAGATTAACATGTCAAAGATGCCCACGTGGGGACCTGAGTCACCAGGTTTGGGTGAGGCCCAGGTGGCAACCCCACTCACCAGGTCCAAGTGAGGCCAACCTGCAGGAGAGAGTCACCAGATCCAGGTGAGGCCCTACTGGGGACTGGAATCACCAGGTAAATGTGAGTCTACAAGTACACCACAGTCACCAGGTCTAGGTGTGGTTCATGTGGGAACGAGAGTCACCAGGTCCAGGTGAGACCCAGGTGGAGACGACAGTCTCCAGGTCCAGATTGAGGCCTCGGTTGGGTGACCAGGGTCATCAGGACCAGTTGAGGCCAAAGTGCAGAGCAAAGTTATCATTTCCATGTGAGGCCCAGGTGCGGAACAGAGTAACCATGTCCCATTGTTGCCAGGTGGGAAAAGAGTCACAAGGTTCAGACGAGGCCTAAGTGAGGAGTAGATTCACCGGTCCTGTTGAGGCCGAGTTGAGGATCAGTGTCCCCAGCTCCAGGTGAGTCCCAGAGGGGGACCACTGTCACCCGGTTCTGGTGATATCCAGGTGGGGACCTGAGTCACCACGTCAGGGTGAGGCCCAGAGAGGGACGAGAATCACTAGGTCCAGATGAGGCCCCGATGTGGAACTGAGAAACCAGGTCCGATGATGCCCATATGAGGACCTGCGTAACCAGGTCCAGGTGAGGTCCCTTTGGGAACCAGTCACCTCGTCCAAGTGAGGCCCAGGTTGGACCACAGTCACAATGTCCAGGTGAGTCCCAGGTATATAAGAGAGTATCCAGGTCCCAATGTAGCCCAGGTAAGGAGCAGAGTCAACAGGTCCAGGAGAGGCCCAAATATGAATCAGAGTCATTGTGTTCCAGGTGAGGCCAGATGGAGACCACAGGAACCAGGTCCAGGAGAGGCCCAAATGGCAACCAGAGCCACCAAATCCAGGTGAGGTCCAGGTGGGACCACAGTCACAAGGTCCAGGTGAGGCGCTGGTGGCAACAGGATTCACCAAGTCCAGGTGAGAACCAGGTGGGGACCAGTCACCAGTTCCAGGTGCGGACCTGCTAAGGACAAGATTCACCAGGCCCAAGTGAAGCCCAAGGGGTGACCAGAGTCACCAGGTAAGGGTGAGGCCCAGAGGGGAACCAGAGTAACCAGTTTAGTTTGAGGCCCAGAATGGGACCAGAGGTCCATGGTCAAAGTGAGGCCCAGGTGTGGAATAGAGTATCGAGTTCCCAATGATGCCTGGGTGAGGACCAGAGTCACTAGGGCCATGCAGGCCCAGATGGGGAACAGAATCTCTAGGTCCTTGTGAGGCATAGAATAAGAACACAGTCACCAGTATCAGGTGAGCCCCTTGTGGGAACCAGAGCCACTCTATCCAGCTGAGTCCCAGGTCCATGTGAGGCCCACGTGAGGACCAGATTCATGAGGTCGAATTGAGGCATAGCTGGGGACAAGAGTCACCAGGTCTGCATGCGGCCTAGGTGGGGCAAATTCAGCAGTTCTGAGTTAGGTCAAAGTGGCGACGAGCGACACCAGGTCCAGGTAAGGCCAAACTGAGGACCAGAGTCACCAGATCCAGGTGAGGTCCATGTTGGAAAGAGAGACACCAGGTCCAGGAGAGGTCCAGGTGGGGACCAGTGTCATCAGATACAGGTGAAGTCCAGGTGGGGACCAGAGTCTCCAGATCCAGGTGAAGCCCAGGTGGGGACCAGAGTCACTAGGTCCAGATGAGGCCCAGTGAGGATCAGAGTTACCAGGTACAAGTGAAGCCCCGGCGGGGACCAGAGCCAAAAGGTACACGTGAGGCTGGCTTGGGGACCATGGTCAAGAGGTCTACATGTGGCCCAGGTGTGGAACACTGTAAGCCTGTCTAGGTGAGTCCCCAGTGGTGACAAGAGTCACCACATCCAGTTGAGGCCCAATTGGGGACCAGGATCACCAGGTACAGGGGAGTCCTTTGAAAGAACCTGAGTCAACAGTTCGAGGTCAGGCGCAGGTGGCAACCAGGGTCTTCAGGTCCAAGTCAGTCCAAAGTTGGGTTCACAGTCACTAGGGCATGGTGAGAGCCAGAGGGGGACCAGAGTCACCTGGTCCAGGTGAGGTCCAGTTGTGGAACAAAGTCACCGGGTCCCAATTTTGTCCAGTTGAAGACCATGGACAACAGGGCCAGGGGAGGTCCGGATGGGGATCGGAGTCCCCAAATCCAGGTGAGGCCAGGTGCGGACCACAGTCACAAGATCCAGGGTAGTCTCAGGGGCAGACCAGAATCACCAGGTCCTGGTGAGGTGCAGGAGGCAACCACACTCTCCAGGTCCCGGTGAGGCCCAGGTTCGGACCAGATTCTCGAGGTACATGAGAAGCTAGAAACTCTGCAGCCACCAGTTCCACGTGATGTCCATGTGGGAACGAGAATCACCAGTTACAGATGAGGACCTGGTGGGCATGTGACTCACCATGTCCAGGTGAGACTATGGTGGGAACCAGTGTCACCATGTCCAGGTGTGGACCCGGTGAAGACCAGAGTTAACAGGACTGGCTGGGTCACTGTTAGTGAACAGTGTAACCATATTCTGATGCTACTCAGGTGGGTACCAGATACAAGATCCTGGTGAGGCCCAGGTGGGACCAGAGACATGAAGTCCAGGTGAGGTACCGATGGAAACCACAGTCACCAGGTCAGGTGAGGCGATGCTTCGGATCAGAGTCACCACTTACAGGTGCGGTCCAGGTGGAGCCAGAGTCAAATGGTACAGAAGAGGCCAAAGTCAGGACCAGAGTTACCACGATCAGGTCAGTCCCACTGGGGAATAGAGTAACCACGTCCCGATGATGCCCAGGTATAACCAGAGTTACCAGGTCCAGGTGCGGCCAGCCTGAAGGCCATGCAGTGGAACCATGTCCCGATGATGCCCAGTTAGGGACCAGAGTCACCAGGTCCAAATGAGGCCCAGATGGAGCATATTCACTAGGTCCAGGTGAGGCCTAGTTGAGGACCAGAGTCACCAGACCTTGTTGAGGCCTAGAGGGGTACCAGAATCACCTGGTCCAGGTGCCATCCAGATGGGTCCTGAGTCACCAGGTCAGGGTGAGGCCCAGAGAGGTTCCAGAGTCATCATGTCCAGGTGATGCTCAGGTGTGGAACAGAGTATAGAGGTCATAATGGTCCACAGGTGAGGACCAGAGTCACCAGATCTGGGTGAGGCCCAGTTAGGATCAGAGTCACCAGTTCCAGTTGAGGCCAAGAGGAGTCCACAGAAATCAGGTCCAGGTGGGGAAGAAAGTCAACAGGACTGGGTGAGGCCCAAAGGGGGACCATATTCACCAGGTCCAGGTGATTCCCAGGTGGTGACCAGGGTTACCAGGTCCGGGTGAGTACCGGGAAAGGACCAGATTCACCAGGTCCAAGTGAGGCCCACGTGGGTACCTGTGACACCAGGTATGGGTGAGCCCCAGGTGGCAAGTCCAGTCACTAGTTCCAGGTGAGGCCAACCTGGAGGCCATGCAGAGGAACCGTGTCCCGGTGATGCCCGGGTAGGGTCCAGAGTTACCAGATCCAGCTGAGGCCAACCTGCAGGCCATGCAGTGGATCCATAGCCCGATGATGCCCAGGTAGGGACCAGAGTCACCAGGTCCAACTGAGTCCCAGATGGAGCATATTCACTAGGTCCAGGTGAGGCCCAGTTGAGGACCAGAGTCCCCAGACCTGGTTGAGGCCTAGAGGGTTCCCAGAGTCACCTGGTCCCGGTGACATCCAGATGGAGACCAGAGTCACCAGGTCAGGGTTAGGCCCAGAGTGGTTCCAGAGTCATCATGTCCAGGTGAGGCTCAGGTGTGGAACAGAGTCACCAGGTACCAATGATGCCCAGGTGAAGACCAGAGTGACCAGGTCTGGGCGACACGCAGATAGGATCAGAGTCACCAAGTCCAGGTGAGGCCAAGAAAGAGTCCACAGCAATCAGGTCCGGGTGGGGAACAAAGTCACCAGGTCTGGGTGAGGCCCAGATGGGGAACAGATTCATTCACCAGGTCAAGGTGAGGCCCAGGTGGTGAGCAGAGTCCCCGGGTCTGGGAGAGGACCAGGTACATACAGATTCACCAGGTCCAAGAGGCCCACGTGGTGACCTGAGACACCAGGTATGGGTGATGCCCAGGTGGCAACCCCACTCACCAGGTCCAGGTGAGGCCAACCTGCAGGCCAGAGTCACCAGATCCAGGTGAGGCCCTAGTGGGGACAGGAGTCACCAGGTAAATGTGAGTCTACAAGAACACCACAGTCACCAGGTCCAGGTGTGGTTCATGTGGGAACTTAGTCACCAGGTCCAGGTGAGACCAAGGTGGGGACCACAGTCACCAGGTTCAGATTGAGGACAAGGTGGGGCGACCAGTGTCATCAGAACCAGTTGAGGCCAAAGTGTGGAGCAAAGTTATCATGTCCAGGTGAGGCCCAGGTGTGGAACAGAGTAACAATGTCCCTTTGATGCCAGGTGCGAAAAGAGTCACAAGGTCCAGACGAGGCCTAAGTGAGGAGTAGATTCACCAGGTCCTGTTGAGGCCCAGTTGAAGACCAGTGTAACCAGCTCCGGGGGAGTCCCAGAGGGGGCGAGTCACCCAGTACTGGTGATATCCAGGTGGGGACCAGAGTCACCACGTCAGAGTGAGGCCCACAGCGGGACGAAAATCACTAGGTTCAGGTGAGGCCCTGATGTATAACTAAGAAACCAGGTCCCATGATGCCCGTATGAGGACATGAATCACCAGGTCCAGTTGAGGTCCCTGTGGGATACTGTCACCTGGTCCAGGTGAGGCCCAGGGGGACCACAGTCACCAGTTCCAGGTTAGGCCCAGGTATATAAGAGAGTATCCAGGTCCCAATGATGCCTAGGTAAGGCCCTGAGTCAACAGGTCCAGGAGAAGCCCAAATATGGATCAGAGTCATTGTGTTCCTGGTGAGGCCAGATGGAGACCACAGGAACCAGGACCAGGAGAGCCCCATATGGGAACCAGAGCCACCAGATCCAGGTGAGGTCCAGTTGTGGAACACAGTCACTGGGTCCCTATTTTTCCCCGTTGGGGACCATGGTCAACAAGGCCAGGTGAGGCCCAGGTGGGGACCGGAGTCCCCAAATCCATGTGAAGCCCAAGTGGGGACCACAGTCACTAGCTCCAGGTTTGTCTCAGGTGCAGACCAGAATCACCAGGTCCAGGTGAGGTGCAGGTGGCAACCACACTCACCAGGTCCCGGTGAGGCCCTGGTGGGGACCAGAGTCATGAGGTACATGAGAAGCTAGAAACACTGCAGCCACTAGGTCCACATGATGTCCATGTGGGAACGAGAATCACCAGTTACAGGTGAGGCCCTGGTGGGTTTCGGACTCACCATGTCCAGGTGAGACCCAGGTGGGAACCAGTGTCACCATGTCCAGGAGTGCCCCAGGTGAAGACCAGAGTTGATAGGTCCGGCTGGGTCAATGTTAGTGTACAGTGTAACCATATCCTGATGCTACCCAGGTTGGTACCAGAGACACCAGGTCCTGGTGAGGCCCAGGTGGGACCAGACACATGAGGTCCAGGTGAGGTCCCGATGGGAACCACAGTCACCAGGTCAGGTGAGGCCATGCTTAGGATCAGAGTCACCAGTTACAGGTCTGGCCGAGGTGGAGCCAGAGTCACTTGGTACAGAAGAGGCCAAAGTCGGGACCAGAGTTACCAGGATCAGGTCAGTCCGAGAGGGGAATAGAGTAACCATGTCCCGATGATGCCCAGTAGAACCAGAGTCACCAGGTCCAGATGGGGCGCAGGTGGGGAGCATGATCACTAGATCCCAGGAGGCCCAGTTGAGGACCAGAGTCACCAGATCTGGTTGAGGCCTAGAGGGGTACCAGAAACACCCGGTCCAGGTGACCTCCAGATGGGGACCAGAGTCACCATGTCAGGGTGAGGCCCAGAAAGCTTCCAGAGTCATCATGTCCAGGTGAGGCTCAGGTGTGGAACAGAGTCACCAGGTACCAATGATGCCCAGGTGAGGACCAGAGTCACCAGGTCTGGGTGACCCGCAGATAGGATCAGAGTCACCAGTTCCAGGTGAGGCCAAGAAAGAGTCCACTGCAATCAGGTCCAGGTGGGGTACAAATTCCCGAGGACTGGGTGAGGCCCAGATGGGGACCAGATTCACAAGGTCCAGGTGATTCCCAGGTGGTGAACAGAGTTACGAGTTTCGGGTGAGGACCAGGTAAGGACCAGATTCACCAGGTCCAAGTGAGGCCCACGTGGGGCCCTGTGTCACCAGGCATGTGTGAGGCCCAAATGACAACCGCTCTCACCATGTCCAGGTGAGGCCAACCTGCAGGCCATGCAGAGGAAACATGTCCCGATGATGCCGAGGTAGGGACTAGAGTTCTCAGGTCCAGGTGAGGCCAACCTGCAGGCCATGCAGTGGAACATGTCCTGATGATGCCCAGGTAGGAACCAAATTTACCAGGTCCAGGTGAGGCCAACCTGCAGGCCATGCAATGGAACCATGTCCCGATGATGCCCAGGTAGGAACCAGATTTACCAGTTCCAGGTGAGGCCAACCTGCAGGTCATGCAATGGAACCATGTCCCGATGATGCCCAGGTACGGACCAGAGACACCAGGTCCAAATGAGGCCCAGATGGAGCATATTCACTAGGTCCAGGTGAGGCCCAGTTGAGGACCAGAGTCACCAGATTCAGGTGAAGCCCAGGTTGGGACCAGTCAGTAGGTCCAGATGAAGCCTAGGTGAGGGCCAGAGTTACCAGGTACACGTGAGGCCCCGGTGGGGATAGGAGGCAACAGGTCCATGTGAGGCGGGCTTGGGACCATGGTCAACAGGTCTACATTAGGCCCAGGTGTGGAACACAGTAACCAGGTCCAGGTGAGCCCCGGTGGTGACAAGAGTCACCACGTCCAGGTGAGGCCCAAGTGGGGACCATGATCACCAGGTACAGGGGAGGCCCTTGAAAGAACCAGAGTCAAATGTTCGAGGTCAGTCGCAGGTGGCAACTGGGGTCAGCAGGTCCATGTCAGGCCAAAGTGGGGTTGACAGTCACTAGGGCACGTTGAGACCCAGAGGGGGACCAGAGTCACCTGGTCCAAGTGAGGTCCAGTTGTGGAACACAGTCTCTGTGTCCCAATTTTGCCCAGTTGAGGACCATGTTCAACAGGGCCAGGTGAGGCCCAGATGGGGACTGGAGTCCCCAAATCCAGGTGAAGCCAAGGTGGGGACCACAGTCACCAGCTCCAGGTTTGTCTCAGGTGCAGACCAGAATCACCAGGTCCAGGTGAGGTGCAGGTGGCAACCACACTCTCCAGGTCCCGGTGAGGCCCTGGTGGGGACCAGAGTCACGAGGTACATGAGAAGCTAGAAACACTGCAGCCACCATGTCCACATGATGTCCATGTGGGGACGAGAATCACCAGTTACAGGTGAGGCCCAGGTGGGGATCCGACTCACCATGTCCAGGTGAGATCCAGTTTGGAACCAGTGTCACCATGTCCAGGAGTGGCCCAGGTGAAGACCAGAGTTGATAGGTCCGGCTGGGTCACTGTTAGTGTACAATATAACCATATGCTGATGCTACCCAGGTGGGTACCAGAGACACCAGGACCTGGTGAGCCCCAGGTGGGACCAGACACATGAGGGAAAGAGACTCACCAGGTCCAGGAGAGGTCCAGGTGGGGACCAGAGTCACCAGATCCAGGTGAAGTCCAGGTGGAGACCAGAGTCACCAGATCCAAGTGAAGCCCAGGTGGGGACCAGAGTCACTAGGTCCAGATGAGGCCCAGGTGAGGACCAGTGTTACCAGGTACACGTGAGGCCACGGTGGGGATCAGAGGCAACAGGTCCATGTGAGGCGGGCTTGGGGACCATGGTCAACAGGTCTACTTGAGGCCCATGTGTGGAACACAGTAACCAGGTCCAGGTGAGTCCCCGGTGGTGACAAGAGTCACCACGTCCAGGTGAGACCCAGGTGGGGACCAGGATCAGCAGGTACAGGGGAGGCCCTTGAAAGAACCAGAGTCAACAGTTCGAGGTCAGGCACAGTTGGCAACCAAGGTCAGCAGGTCCAAGTCAGGCAAAAGTGGGGTTCAGAGTAATTAGGGCATGGTGAGACCCGGAGGGGGACCAGAGTCACATGGTCCAGGTGAGGTCCAGTTGTGGAACAAAGTCACCGGGTCCCAATTTTGCACAGTTGAGGACCATGGTCAACAGGGCCATGTGGGGCCCATATGGGGACCGGAGTCCCCAAATCCAGGTGAAGCCCAGGTGGGGACCAGAGTCACCAGATCCAGGGTAGTCTCAGGTGCAGACCAGAATCACCAGGTCCAGGTGAGGTGCAGGTGGCAACCACACTCACCAGGTCCCGGTGAGGCCCTGGTGGGACCAGAGTCACGAGGTACATGAGAAGCTAGAAACACTGCAGCCACCAGGTCCACATGATGTCCATGTGGGAACGAGAATCACCATATACAGGTGAGGACCAGTGGGGATCCGACTCACCATGTCCAGGTGAGACCCAGGTGGGAACCAGTGTCACCATGTCCAGGTGTGGCCCAGGTGAAGACCAGAGTTAATAGGTCCGGCTGGGTCACTGTTAGTGAACAGTGTAACCATATCCTGATGCTACTCAGGTGGGTACCAGATACAAGGTCCTGGTGAGGACCAGGTGGGACCAGAGACAAGAGGTCCAGGTGAGGTACAGATGGAAACCACATTCACCAGGTCACGTGAGGCCATGCTTAGGATCAGAGTCACCAGTTACAGGTGAGGCCCAGGTGGAGCCAGAGTCACCATGTCCAGATGAGGCGAAGTTGGGGAGCATATTCACTACGTCCCGTTGAGGCCCAGTAGAGGACCAGAGTCACCAGGTCTAGTTGAGGCCTAGAGGGGTACCAGATTCACCTGGTCTAGGTGCCGTCCAGATGGGGACCAGATTCACCATGTCAGGGAGAGGACCAGAGGGGATCCAGAGTCATCATGTCCAGGTGAGTCTCAGGTGTGGAACAGAGTATCCAGGTCATAATGATCCACAGGTGAGGACCAGAGTCAACAGATCTGGGTGAGGCCCAGTTAGGATCAGAGTCAACAGTTCCAGGTGAGGCTAAGAAGGAGTCCACAGCAATCAGGGCCAGGTGGGGAAAAAAGTCACCAGGATTGGGTGAGGCCCAGATGGGGACACAGATTCACCAGGTCCAGGTGATTCCCAGGTGGTGACCAGAGTTACCAGATTCACCAGGTCCAGGTGATCCCCAGGTGGTGAGCAGAATTACCAGATACACCAGGTCCAAGTGAGGCCCACGTAGGGGCCTGTGTCACCAGGTATGGGTGAGGCCCAAGAGGCAACCCCACTCACCAGTTCCAGGTGAGGCCTACCTGCAGGCCATGCAAAGCAACCGGGTCCCGATAATGCCAAGGTAGGGACCAGAGTTACCAGGTCCAGGTGAGGCCAACCTGCAGGCCATGCAGTAGAAATAGGTCCCCATGATGCCCTGGTAGGGACCAGAGTAACCAGGTCCAAATGAGGCCAAGATGGAGCATATTCACTAGGACCAACCGAGGCCCAGTTGAGGACAAGAGAAACCAGATCTGGTTGAGGCCTAGAGGGGTACCAGAATCCCCTGGTCCAGGTGACATCCAGATGGGGACCAGAGTCACCAGGTCAGGGTGAGGCCCAGAGTGGTTCCAGAGTCATCATGTCCAGGTGAGGCTCAGGTGTGGAACAGAGTCACCAGGTACCAATGATGCCCAGGTGAGGACCAGAGTCACCAGGCCTGAGTCACGCGCAGAGAGGATAAGAGTCACCAGTTCCAGGTGAGGCCAAGAAAGAGTCCAAAGCAATCAGGTCCAGGTGTGGAACAAAGTCACCAAGACTGGGTGAGGCCCAGATGGGGAAGAGATTCACCAGGTCAGGTGAGGCCCAGGTGGTGACCAGAGTCCCTGGGTCTGGGAGAGGACCATGTAAGGACCAGATTCACCAGGTCCAAGAGGACCACGTGTGTTCCTGAGTCACCAGGTATGGGTGAACCTCAGGTGGCAACCCCACTCACCAGGTCCAGGTGAGGCCAACCGACAGGCCACAGTCAGCAGAACCAGGTGAGGCCCTAGTGGGGACCGGTGTCACCAGGTAAATGTGAGTCTACAAGAACACCACAGTCACCAGGTCCAGGTGTGGTTCATGTGGGAACGAGAGTCACCAGATCCAGGTGAGACCCAGGTGGGGACCACAGTCACCAGGTCCAGATTGAGGCCTAGGTGGGGGGACCAGAGTCATCAGGACCAGTTGAGGCCAAAGTGTGGATAAAAGTTATCATGTTCATGTGAGGCCAAGGTGGGGAACAGAGTAACCATGTCCCATTGATGCCAGATGGGAAAAGAGTCACAAGGTCCAGACGAGGCCTAAGTGAGGAGTAGATTCACCAGGTCCTGTTGAGGACCAGCTGAGGACCAGTGTCCCCAGCTCCGGGTGAGTCCCAGAGGGGGACCAGAGTCACCCGGTTCTGGTGATATCCAGGTGGGGACCAGAGTCACCACGTCAGGGTGAGGCCCAGAGGGGGACAAGAATCACTAGGTCCAGGTGAGGCCCCGATGTGGAACTGAGAAACCAGGTCCCATGATGCCCATATGAGGACCTGAGTCACCAGGTCCAGGTGAGGTCCCTGTGGGAACCAGTCACCTCGTCCAGGTGAGGTCCAGGTGGGACCACAGTCGCAAGGTCCAGGTGAGGCGCAGGTGGCAACAGGATTCACCAAGTCCAGGTGAGGCCAAGGTGGCGACCAGTCACCAGATCCAGGTGCGGAACAGATAAGGACCAGATTCTCCAGGCCCAAGTGAAGCCCAACGGGTGACCAGAGTCACCAGGTCAGGGTGAGGGCCAGAGGGGGAACCAGAGTAACCAGTTTAGTTTGAGGCCCAGAATGGGACCAGAGGTCCCTGGTCAAAGTGAGGCCCAGGTGTGGAATAGAGTATCCAGGTCCCAGTGACGCCTGGGTGAGGACCAGAGTCTCTAGGGCCATGCAGGCCCAGATGGGGAACAGAATCACTAGGTCCTAGTGAGGCATAGAATAAGACCACATTCAGCAGTATCAGGTGAGCCCCTTGTGGGAACCAGAGCCACTCTATCCAGCTGAGTCCCAGGACCATGTGAGGCCCACGTGAGGACCAGATTCATCAGGTCGTATTCAGGCATAGCTGGGGACAAGAGTCACCAGGTCTGGGTGCGGCCTAGGTGGGGCAAGATTCAGCAGTTCTGAGTTAGGTCCAAGTGGGGACGAGAGACACCAGGTCCAGGTGAGGCCAAACTGAGGACCAGAGTCACCAGATCCAGGTGAGGTCCATGTTGGAAAGAGAGTCACGAGGTCCAGGAGAGGTCCAGGTGGAGTCCAGAGTCACCAGATCCAGGTGAAGTCCAGGTGGGGACCAGAGTCACCAGATCCATGTGAAGCCCAGATGGGGACCAGAGTCACTAGGTCCAGATGAGGCCCAGGTGAGGACCAGAGTTACCAGGTACACGTGAGGACCCGGTGGGGATCAGAGTCAACAGGTCCATGTGAGGCCGGCTTGGGGACCATGGTCAACAGGTCTACTTGAGGCCCAGGTGTGGAACACAGTAAGCAGGTCCAGGTGACTACCCATTGGTGACAGGAGTCACCACGTCCAGGTGTGGCCCAGGTCCGACCAGGATCACCAGGTCCAGGGAAGGCCCTTGAAAGAACCAGAGTCAACAGTTCGAGGTCAGGCGCAGGTGGCAACCAGGGTCAGCAGGTCCAAGTCAGGCCAAAGTGGGGTTCACAGTCACTAGGGCACGGTGAGACCCAGAGTGGGACCAGAGTCACCTGGTCCAGGTGAGGTCCAGTTGTGGAACACAGTCTCCGGGTACCAATTTTGCACAGTTGAGGACCATGGTCAACAGGGCCAGGTGAGGCCCAGATGGGGACCGGAGTCCCCAAATCCAGGTGAAGCCAAGGTGGGGACCACAGGCACCAGATCCAGGGTAGTCTCAGGTGCAGACCAGAATCACCAGGTCCATGTGAGGTGCAGGTGGCAACCACACTCACCCGGTCCCGGTGAGGCCCCGGTGGGGACCAGAGACACGAGGTACATGAGAAGCTTGAAACACTGCAGCCACCAGGTCCACATGATGTCCATGTGGGAACGAGGATCACCAGTTACAGGTGAGGACCAGGTGGGGATCCGACTCACCATGTCCAGGTGAGACCCAGATGGGAACCAGTGTCACCATGTCCTGGTGTGCCCCAGGTGAAGACCAGAGTTATTAGGTCCGGCTGGATGAGTGTTAGTGAACAGTGTAACCATATCGTGATGCTACCCAGGTGGGTACCAGAGACACCAGGTCCTGGTGAGGCCCAAGTGTAACTGGAGACATGAGGTCCAGGTGAGGTCCCGATGGGAACCACAGTCACCAGGTCAGGTGAGGCCATGCTTAGGATCAGAGTCACCAGGTACAGGTGAGGCCCAGGTGGACACAGAGTCACCTCTTACAGAAGAGGCCAAAGTCAGGACCAGAGTTACCAGGATCAGGTCAGTCCCAGTGGGTAATACAGTAACCATGTCCCAATGATGCCCAGGTACAACCAGAGTCACCAGGTCCATCGAGGCGCAGGTGTGGAGAATATTCACTAGGTCCAGGTGAGGCCCAGATGATGACCAGAGTCACTAGGTGTAATTGAGGCCTAGAGGGGTATCAAATTCACCTGGTCTAGGGGACCTCCAGATGGGGACCAGAGTCACCATGTCAGGGTGAGGCCCAGAGGGGATCCAGAGTCATCATGTCCAGGTGAGGTTCAGGTGTGGAACAGAGTATCCAGGTCATAATGGTCCACAGGTGAGGACCAGAGTCACCAGATCTGGGTGAGGCCCAGTTAGGAGCAGAGTCACAATTTTCAGGTGAGGCCAAGAAGGAGTCCACAGCAATCAGGTCCAGGTGGGGAACAAAGTCACCAGGACTGGGTGAGGCCCAGATGGGGACCAGATTCACCAGGTCCAGGTGATTCCCAGGTGGTGCCAAGAGTTACCAGTTCCGGGTGAGGACCAGTTAAGGACCAGATTCACCAGGTCCAAGTGAGGCCCACGTGGGACCTGTGTCACCAGGTATGGGTGAGGCCCAGGTGGCAAGCCCACTCACCAGGTCCAGGTGACGCCAACCTGCAGGCCATGCAGAGGAACCGTGTCCCGATGATGCCCAGGTAGGGACCAGAGTTACCAGGTCAAGAAGAGGCCAACCTGCAGACCATTATGTGGAACCATGTCCCGATGTTGCCCACGTAGGGACCAGAGTCACCAGGTCCAAATGAGGCCCAGATGGAGCATATTCACTAGGTCCAGGTGAGGCCCATTTGAGGACCAGAGTCACCATATCTGGTTGAGGCCCAGAGGGGTACCAGAATCCCCTGGTCCAGGTACATCCAGATAGGGACCAGAGTCACCAGTTCCAGGTGAGGCCAAGAAAGAGTCCACAGCAATCAGGTCCAGGTGGGGAACAAAGTCACCAGGACTGTGTGAGACCCAGAAGGGGACCAGATTCACCAGGTCCAGCTGAGGCCCAGGTTGTGACCATAGTCCCCGAGTCCGGGAGAGGACCAGGTAAGGACCAAATTCACCAGGTCCACATGACCCACGTGGGGAACTGAGTCACCAGGTATGGGTGAGGCCCAGGTGGCAACCACACTCACCAGGTCCAGGTGAGGCCAACCTGCAGGCCAGAGTCACCAGATCCAGGTGAGGCCCTAGTGGGGACGGGAGTCACAAGGTAAATGTGAGTCTACAAGAACACCACAGTCACCAGGTCCAGTAGTGGTTCATGTGGGAACGGGAGTCACCAGGTCCAGCTGAGACCCAGTTGGGGACGACAGTCACCAGGTCCAGATTGAGGCCTAGGTTGGGGGACGAGAGTCATCAGGACCAGTTGAGGCCAAAGTGTGCAGCAAAGTTATCATGTCCAGGTGAGGCCCAGGTGGGGAACAGAGTAACCATGTCCCATTGATGCCAGGTGGGAAAAGAGTCACAATGTCCAGACGAAGCCTAAGTTTGGAGTAGATTCACCAGGTCCTGTTGAGGCCCAGCTGAGGACCAGTGTCCCCAACTCCGGTTGTGTCACCCGGTTCTGGTGATATCCAGGTGGGGACCAGAGTCACCAGATCCAGGTAAAATCCAGGTGGGGACCAGAGTCACCAGATCCAGGTGAAGTCCAGGTGGGGACCAGAGTCTCTAGGTGCAGATAAGGCCCAGGTGAGGCCCAGAGTTACCAGGTACACGTGAGGCCCCGGTGGGGATCAGAGGCAACAGGTCCATGTTAGGCGGGCTTGGGGACAATGGTCAAGAGGTGTACTTGAGGCCCAGGTGTGGAACACAGTAAGCAGGTCCAGGTGAGTCCCCGGTGGTGACAAAGGTCACCACGTCAAGGTGAGGACCAGGTGGGCACCAGGATCACCAGGTACAGGGGAGGCCCTTGAAAGAACCAGAGTCAACAGTTCGAGGTCAGGCGCAGGTGGCAACCAGGGTCAGCAGGTCGAAGCCAGGCCAAAGTGGGGTTCACAGTCACTAGGGCACGGTGAGATCCAGAGAGGGACCAGAGTCACCTGGTCCAGGTGAGGTCCAGTTGTGGAACACAGTCACAGGGTCCCAATTTTGCCCAGTTGAGGACCATGGTCAACAGGGCCAGGTGAGGCCCAGATGGGGACCGGAGTCCCCAAATCCAGGTGAAGCCCAGGAGGGAACCACAGTCACCAGATCCAGGGTAGTCTCAGGTGCAGACCAGAATCACCAGGTCCAGGTGAGGTGCAGGTGGCAACCACACTCACCAGGTCCCGGTGAAGCCCTGGTGGGGACCAGAGTCACGAGGTACATGAGAAGCTAGAAACACTGCAGCCACCAGGTCCACGTGATGTCCATGCTGGAATGAGAATCACCAGTTACACGTGAGGACCAGGTGGGGATCCGACTCACCATGTCCAGGTGAGACCCAGGTTCGAACCAGTGGCACCATGTCCAGGTGTGGCCCAGGTGAAGACCAGAGTTAATAGGTCTGGCTGGGTCACTATTAGTGAACAGTGTAACCATATCCTGATGCTACCTAGGTGGGTACCAGAGACACCAGGTCCTGGTGAGGCCCAGGTGTAACCGGAGACATGAGGTCCAGGTGAGGTCCCGATGGGAACCACAGTCACCAGGTCAGGTGAGGCCATGCTTAGGATCAGAGTCACCAGGTACAGGTGAGGCCCAGGTGGAGCCAGAGTCTCCTGGTACAGAAGAGGCCAAAGTCAGGACCAGAGTTACCAGGATCAGGTCAGTCCCTGTGGGTAATACAGTAACCATGTCCCAATGATGCCCAGGTAGAACCAGAGTCACCAGGTCCAGCGAGTCGCAGGTGGGGAGAATATTCACTAGGTCCAGGTGAGGCCCAGATGAGGACCAGAGTCACCAGGTCTAGTTGACGCCTAGAGGGGTACCAGATTCACCTGGTCTAGGGGACATCCAGATGGGGACCAGAGTCACCATGTCAGGGTGAGGCCCAGAGGGCATCCAGAGTCATCATGTCCAGGTGAGGTTCAGGTGTGAAATAGAGTATCCAGGTCATAATGGTCCACAGGTGAGGACCAGAGTCACCATATCTGGGTGAGGACCAGTTAGAAGCAGAGTCACAAGTTCCAGGTGAGGCCAAGAAGGAGTCCACAGCAATCAGGTCCAGGTGGGGAACAAAGTCACCAGGACTGGGTGAGGCCCAGATGGGGACCAGATTCACCAGGTCCAGGTGATTCCCAGGTGGTGACAAGGGTTACCAGTTCCGGGTGAGGACCAGGTAAGGACCAGATTCACCAGGTCCAAGTTAGGCCCACGTGGGACCTGTGTCACCAGGTATGGGTGAGGCCCAAGTGGCAAGCCCACTCTCCAGGTCCAGGTGAGGCCAACCTGCAGGTCATGCAGAGGAACCGTGTCCCGATGATGCCCAGGTAGGGACCAGAGGTACGAGGTCCAGGTGACGCCAACCTGCAGGCCATGCAGAGGAACCGTGTCCCGATGATGCCCAGGTAGGGACCAGAGTTACCAGGTCAAGAAGAGGCCAACCTGCAGACCATTATGTGGAACCATGTCCCGATGTTACCCACGTAGGGACCAGAGTCACCAGGTCCAAATGAGGCCCAGATGGAGCATATTCACTAGGTCCAGGTGAGGCCTAGTTGAGGACCAGAGTCACCAGATCTGGTTGAGGCCCAGAGGGGTACCAGATTCACCTGGTCTAGGTGACATCCAGATGGGGACCAGAGTAACCATGTCAGGGTGAGGCCCAGAGGGGATCCAGAGTCATCATGTCCAGGGGAGGCTCAGGTGTGGAACAGAGTATCCAGGTCATAATTGTTCACAGGTGAGGACCAGAGTCACCAGATCTTGGAAAGACCCAGTTAGGATCAGAGTTACCACTTCCAGGTGAGGCCAAGAAGGTGTCCACAGCAATCAGGTCCAGGTGGGGAACAAAGTCAGGTCTAGGTGATGCCCAGGTGGTGACCAGATTTACCAGTTCCGGGTGAGGACTAGGTAAGGACCAAATTCACCAGGTCCAAGTGAGGCCCACGTGGGGACCTGTGTCACCAGGCATGGGTATGACCCAGGTGGGAACTCCACTCACGAGGTCAAGATTGAGGCCAACCATCAGGCCAAGCAGAGGAACCGTGTCCCGATGAAACCCAGGTAGGGACCAGAGTTACCAGGTCCAGGTGAGGCAAACCAGCAGGCCATGCAGTGGAACCATTTCCCGATGATGCCCAGTGAGTGACCAGAGTCTCCAGGTACAAATGAGGCCCAGATGGAGCATATTCACTAGGTCCAGGTGAGGCCCAGTTGAGGACAAAAGTCACCAGATCTGGTTGAGGCCTAGAGGGGTACCAGAATCACCTGGTTCAGGTGACATCGAGATGGGGACCAGAGTCCCCAGGTCAGGGTGAGGCCCAGAGAGGTTCCAGAGTCATCATGTCCAGGTGAGGCTCAGGTGTGGAACAGAGTCACCAGGTACCAATGATGCCCAGTTGAGGACCAGATTCACCAGGTCTGGGTGACGCGCAGATAGGATCAGAGTCACCAGTTCCAGGTGAGGCCAAGAAGGCGTTCACAGCAATCAGGTCGATGTGGGGAACAAAGTCACCAGGACTGGGTGAGGCCAGATGGGGACCAGATTCACCAGGCCCAGGTGATTCCCAGGTGGTGACCAGAGGTACCAGTTCCGGGGAAGGACCAGGTAAGGACCAGATTCACCAGGTCCAATTGAGGCCCACGTGGGGACCTGTGTCACCATGTACGGGTGAGGCACAATTGGCAACACCACTCACCAGGTCCAGGTGAGGCCAACCTGCAGGTGATGGAGAGGAACCGTGTCCCGATGATGCCCAGGTAGGGACCAGAGTTACCAGGTCCAGGTGAGGCCAACCTGTAGGAATGCAGTGAAACCATGTCCCGATGATGCACAGGTAGAGACCAGAGTCACCAGGTCAAAATGAGGACCAGGGGCAACCCCGATGGCGCAGCGGTTTAGCGCCGCCTGCAGCCCAGGGCGTGATCCTGGAGACCCTGGATCGAGTCCCACGTCAGGCTCCCTGCATGGAGCCTGCTTCTCCCTCTGCCTGTGTCTCTGCCTCTCTCTCTCTCTCTCTCTCTCTCTGCATCTCTAAGAATAAATAAATAAAAAAAAATCAAAATGAGGACCAGATGGGGCATATTCACTAGGTCCCGGTGAGGCCCAGTTGAGGACCAGAGTCACCAGATCTGGTTGAGTCCTAGAGGGGTACCAGAATCCCCTGACCCAGGTGACATCCAGATGGAGACCAGAGTCATCAGGTCAGGGTGACACACAGGGAGTTTCCAGAGTCATCATGTCCAGGTGAGGCTCAGGTGTGGAACAGAGTCAACAGGTACCAATGATGCCCAGGGTAGGACCAGAGTCACCAGATCTCGGTGACGCGCAGATAGGATCAGAGTCACCAGTACCAGGTGAGGCCAAGAAAGAGTCCACAGCAATCAGGTCCCGGTGGGGAACAAAGCCACCAGGACTGGGTGAGGCCCAGATGGGGACCAGATTCACCATGTCCAGGTGAGGCCCAGGTGGTGACCAGATTCCCCGGGTCTGGGAGAGGACCAGGTAAGGACCAGATTCACCAGATCCCAGAGGCCCACGTGGGGACAGAGTCCCCAGGAATGGGTGAGGTCCTGGAGGCAACCCCACTCACTAGCTCCAGGTGAGGCCAGCCTGCAGTCCAGAGTCACCAGATCCATGTGAGGCCCTAGTGGGGACCAGAGTCACCAGGTAAATGTGAGTCTACAAAAACACCACAGTCACCAGGTCCAGGTGTGGTTCATGTGGGAACGAGAGTCACCAGGTCCACGTGAGACCCAGGTGGGGACCACAGTCACCAGGTCCAGATTGAGGCCTAGGTGGGGGGACCAGAGTCATCAGGACCAGTTGAGGCCAAAGTGTGGAACAAAGTTATCATGTCCAGGTGAGGCCCAGGTGGGGAACAGAGTAACCATGTCCCATTGATGCCAGGTGGGAAAAGAGTCACAAGGTCCAGACGAGGCCTAAGTGAGGTGTAGATTCACCAGGTCCTGTTTAGGCCCAGTTGAGGATCAGAGTCGCCAGCTCCGGGTGCTTCCCAGAGGTCGACCAGAGTCACCCGGTTCTGGTGATATCCAGGTGGGGACCAGAGTCAGCACGTCAGGGTGAGTCCCAAGGTCGGACGAGAATCACTAGGTCCAGGTGAGGCCCCGATGTGGAACTGAGAAACCAGGTCCCATGATGCCCATATGAGGACTTGAGTCACCAGGTCCAGGTGAGGTCCCTGTGGGAACCAGTCACCTCGTCCAGGTGAGGCCCCGGTGGGACCACACTCACCAGGTCCAGGTGAGGCCAAGTTATATAAGAGAGTATCCAGGTCCCAATGATGTCCAGGTAAGGACCAGAGTCAACAGGTCCAGGAGAGGCCCAAATATGGATCAGAGTCATTGTGTTCCAGGTGAGGCCAGATGGAGACCACAGGAACCAGGTCCAGGAGTGCCCCTTATGGGAACCAGAGCCGCCAGATCCAGGAGAGGTCCAGGTGGGGCCACAGTCACAAGGTCCAGGTAAGGCGCAGGTGGCAACAGGATTCACCAAGTCCAGGTGAGACCCAGGTGGCGACCATTCACCAGATCCAGGTGAGGACCAGCTAAGGACCAGATTCTCCAGGCCCAGTTGAAGCCCAAAGGGTGACAAGAGTCACCAGGTAAGGGTGAGGCCCAGAGGGGGAACCAGAGTAAACAGTTTAGTTTGAGGCCCCGAATGGGACCAGAGGTCCCTGGTCAAAGGTAGTCCCAAGTGTGGCATAGAGTATCCAGGTCCCAATGATGCCTGGGTGAGGACCAGAGTCACTAGGGCCATGCAGACCCAGATGGGGAACAGAATCACTAGGTCCTGGTGAGGCATAGAATAAGACCATAGTCACCAGTATCATGTGAGCCCCTTGAGGGAACCAGAGCCACTCTATCCAGCTGAGTCCCAGGTCCATGTGAGGCCCACGTGAGGACCAGATTCATCAGGTCGAATTGAGGCATAGCTGGGGTCAAGAGTCACCAGGTCTGGGTGCGGCATAGGTGGGGCAAGATTCAGCAGTTCTGAGTTAAGTCAAAGTGGGGACGAGAGACACCAGGTCCATGTGAGGACAAACTGAGTACCAGAGTCACCAGATCCAGGTGAGGTCCATGTTGGAAAGAGAGTCACCAGGTCCAGGAGAAGTCCAGAAGGGGACCAGAGTCATCCGATCCAGGTGAAGTCCAGGTGGAGACCAGAGTTACCAGGTACACGTGAGGCCACGGTGGGGATCAGAGGCAACAGGTCCATGTGAGGCCGGCTTGGGGACGATGGTCAACACGTCTACTTGAGGCCCAGATGTGGAACACAGTAAGCAGGTCCAGGTGAGTCCCCAGTGGTGACAAGAGTCACCACGTCCAGGTGAGGCCCAGTTGCGGACCAGGATCACCAGGTACAGGGGAGGCCCTTGAAAGAACCAGAGTCAACAGTTCGAGGTCACGCGCAGGTTTCAGCCAGGGTCAGAGGGCCAAGTCAGGCCAAAGTGGGGTTCACAGTAACTAGGGCATGGTGAGACCCAGAGCGGCACCAGTGTCACGTGGTCCAGGTGAGGTTCAGTTGTGGAACACAGTCACCGCGTCCCAATTTTGCCCAGTTGAGGACCATGGTCAAAAGGGCCAGGTGAGGCCAAGATGGGGACCGGTGTCCCCAAATCCAGGTGAAGCCCAGCTGGGGACAACAGTCACCAGATCCACGGTAGTCTCAGGTGCAGAACAGAATCAGTAGGTCCAGGTGAGGTGCAGTTGGCAACCACTCTCACCAGGTCCCGGTGAGGCCCTGGTGGGGACCAGAGTCACGAGGTACATGACAAACTAGAAACACTGCAGCCACCAGGTCCACATGATATCCATGTGGGAACGAGAATCACCAGTTACAGGTTAGGACCAGGTGGGGATCTGACTCACAATTTCCAGGTGAGACACAGGTGGGAACGAGTGTCACCATGTGTAGGAGTGGCCCAGGTGAAGACCAGAGTTGATAGGTCCGGCTGGGTCAATGTTAGTGTACAGTGTAACCATATCCTGATGCTACCCAGGTTGGTACCAGAGACACCAGGTCCTGGTGAGGCCCAGGTGGGACCAGACACATGAGGTCCAGGTGAGGTCCCGATGGGAACCACAGTCACCAGGTCAGGTGAGGCCATGCTTAGGATCAGAGTCACCAGTTACAGGTGAGGCCCAGGTGGAGCCAGAGTCACCTGGTACAGAAGAGGCCAAAGTCAGGACCAGAGTTACCAGGATCAGGTCAGTCCCAGTGGGGAACAGAGTAACTATGTTCCGATGATGCCCAGGTAGACCCAGGGTCAACAGGTCCAGATGAGGCGCAGGTGGGGAGCATATTCACTAGGTCTCGGTGAGACCCAGTTGAGGACCAGTGTCACCAGGTATATTTGAGCCCTTGAGGGGTAACAGATTCACCTGGTCTAGGTGACATCCAGATGGGGACCTGGGTCACCAGGTCAGGGTGAAGCCCAGAGTGGTTCCAGTGTCATCATGTCCAGGTGAGGCTCAGGTATGGATCAGAGTCTTCAGGTACCAATGATGCCCAGGTGAGGACCAGAGTCACCAGGTCTGGGTGACACTCAGATAGGATCAGAGTCGCCAGTTCCAGGTGAGGCCAAGAAAGAGTCCACAGCAATCAGGTCCAGGTGGGGAAAAAGTCACCAGGACTGGGTGAGGCACAGATGGGTACCAGATTCACCAGGTCCAGGTGAGACCCAGGTGGTGACCAGTGTCCCCTTGGTGGGAGAGGACCAGGATAAGAACAAGATTCACCAGTTCCAAGAGGCCCACGTGGTGACCTGAGTCACCAGGTATGGGTGAGGCCCAGGTGTCAACCCCACTGATCAGGTCCAGGTGAGGCCAGCCTGCAGGCCAGAGTCACCAGATCCAGGTAATGCCCTAGTGGGGACCGGTGTCACCAGGAAAATGTGAGTTTACCAGAACACCACAGTCACCAGCTCCAGGTGTGGTTTATGTGGGAACGAGAGTCAGCAGGTCCAGGCGAGACCCAGGTGGGGACCACACTCACCAGGTCCAGATTGAGGCCTAGGTGGGGGGACCAGATTCATCAGGACCAGTTGAGGCCAAAGTGTAGAGCAAAGTTTTCATGTCCAGGTGAGGCCCAGGTGGGGAACAGAGTAACCATGTCCCATTGATGCCATGTGGGAAAAGAGACACATGGTCCAGAGGAGGCCTAAGTGAGGAGTAGATTCACCAGGTCCTGTTGAGGCCCAGCGGAGGACCAGTGTCCCCAGCTCCGGGAGAGTCCCAGAGGGGGACCAGAGTCACCCGGTTCTGGTGATATCCAGGGGTGACCAGAGTCACCACGTCAGAGTGAGGCCCAGAGGGGGACGAGAATCACTAGGTCCAGGTGAGGCCCCGATGTGGAACTGAAAAACCAGGTCCCATGATGCCCATATGAGGACCTGAGTCACCAGGTCCAGGTGAGGTCCCTGTGGTAACCAGTCACCTCGTCCAGGTGAGGCCCAGGTGGGACCACAGTCACCAGGTCCAGGTGAGGCCCAGGTATATAAGAGAGTATCCAGGTCCCTGTGATGCCCAGGTAAGGACCAGCGTCATTAGTTCCAGGAGAGGCCCAAATATGTATCAGAGTCATTGTGTTCCAGGTGAGGCCAGATGGAGACAACACGGACCAGGTTCAGGAGAGCCCCATATGGGAACCAGAGCAACCAGATTCAGGTGAGGTCCAGGTGGGACCACAGTCACAAGGTCCAGGTGAGGCGCAGGTGGCAACAGGATTCACCAAGTCCAGGTGAGATCCAGGTGGCGACCAGTCACCAGAGCCAGGTGCGGACCAGCTAAGGACCAGATTCACCAGGCCCAAGTGAAGCCCAAGGGGTGACCAGAGTCACCAGGTAAGGGGGAGGATCAGAGTGTGAACCAGAGTAACCAGTTCAGTTTGAGGACCAGAATGGAACCAGAGTTTCCTGGACAAAGTGAGGCCCAGTTGTAGAATAGAGTATACAGGTCCCAATGATGCCTGGGTGAGGACCAAGGTCACTAGGGCCATGCAGGCCCAGATGGGGAACAGAATCACTAGGTCCCGGTGAGGCATAGAATAAGACCACAGTCCACAGTATCATGTGAGCCCCTTGTGGGAACGAGAGACACTCTATCCAGGTGAGTCCCAGGTCCATGTGAGGCCCACGTGAGGACCAGATTCATCAGGTCGAATTGAGGCATAGCTGGGGACAAGAGTCACCAGGTCTGGGTGCGGCCTAGGTGGGGCAAGATTCAGCAGTTCTGAGTTAGGTCAAAGTGGGGACGAGAGACACCAGGTCCAGGTGAGGCCAAACTGAGGACCAGAGTCACCAGATCCAGGTGAGGTCCATGTTGGAAAGAGAGTCACTAGGTCCAGGAGAGGTCCAGGTGGGAACCAGAGTCACCAGATCCAGGTGAAGCCCAGGTGGGGACCAGAGTCACTAGGTCCAGATGAGGCCCAGGTGAGGATCAGAGTTACCAGATACACGTGAGCCCCCGGCGGGTATCAGAGCCAAAAGGTCCACGTGAGGCCGGCTTGGGGACCATGGTCAACAGGTCTACCTGAGGCCCAGGTGTGGAACACAGTAACCAGGTCCAGGTGAGTCCCCGGTGGTGACAAGAGTCACCACGTCCAGGTGAGGCCCAGGTGGGGACCAGGATCACCAGGTCCAGGGGAGGCCCTTGATAGAACCAGAGTCAACAGTTCGAGGTCTGGCGCAGGTGGCAAACAGGGTCAGCAGGTCCAAGTCAGTCCAAAGTGGGGTTCACAGTCACTAGGGCACGGTGAGACCCAGAGGGGGACCACAGTCACCTGGTCCAGGTGAGGTCCAGTTGTGGAACAGAGTCACCGGTTCCCAAATTTGCCCAGTTGAGGACCATGGTCAACTGGGCCAGGTGAGGCCCAGATGGGGACCGGAGTCCCCAAATCCAGGTGATGCCCAGGTGGAACCGGAGTCACCAGATCCAGGGTAGTCTCAGGTGCAGACAAGAATCACCAGGTCCAGGTGAGACCAACCTGCAGGCCTGAGTCACCAGATCCAGGTGAGGCCCTAGTGGGGACCGGAGTCACCAGGTAAATGTGAGTCTACAGGAAAACCACAGTCACCAGGTCCAGGTGTGGTTCATGTGGGAACGAGAGTCACCAAGTCCAGGTGAGACCCTGGTCGGGACCACAATCACAAGGTCCAGATTGAGGCTTAGGTGGGGGGACCAGAGTCATCAGGACCAGTTGAGGCCAAAGTATGGAGCAAAGTTATCATGTCGAGGGTAGGCCCATGTGGGGAACAGAGTAACCATGTCCCATTGATTCCAGGTGGGAAAAGAGTCACAAGGTCCAGACGCGGCCTAAGTGAGGAGTAGATTCACCAGGTCCTGTTGAGGCCCAGTTGAGGACCAGTGTCCCCAGCTGAGGGTGCGTCCTTGAGGGGGACTAGAGTCACCCGGTCCTGGTGATATCCAGGTGGGGAGCAGAGTCACCACGTCAGGGTGAGGCCAAGAGCGGGAGGAGAATCAATAGGTCCAGGTGAGGCCCCGATGTGGAACTGAGAAACCAACTCCCAAGATGCCCATATGAGGACATGAGTCACCAGGTCCAGGTGATGTCCGGGTGTGAACCAGTCACCTCGTCCAGATGAGGCCCAGGTGGGACCACAGTCACCTGGTCCAGGTGAGGTCCAGGTATATAAGAGAGTATCCAGATCCCAATGATGCCCAGGTAAAGACCAGAGTCAACAGGTCCAGGAGAGGCCCAAATATGGATCAGAGTCATTGTGTTCCAGGTGAGGCCAGATGGAGACCACAGGAACCAGGTCCAGGAGAGCCAATATGGGAACCAGAGCCAGCAGATCCAGGTGAGGTCCAGGTGGGATCACAGTCACAAGGTCCAGGTGAGGCGCAGGTGGCAACAGGATTCATCAAGTGCAGGTGAGGCCCAGGTGCCGAACAGTCACCAGATCCAGGTGCGGACCAGCTAAAGACCAAATTTAACAGGCCCAATGAAGCCAAGCGGTGACTAGAGTCACCAGGTAAGGGTGAGGCCAGAGGGGGAACCAGAATAACCAGTTTAGTTTGAGGCCCAGAATGGGACCAGAGGTCTCTGGTCAAAGTGAGGCCCAGGTGTGGAATAGAGTATCCAGGTCCCAATCATGCCCGGGTGAGGACCAGAGTCACTAGGTCCATGCAGGCCCAGATGGCGAAAGAATCACTAGGTACTGGTGAGGCACAGAATAAGACAACAGTCAGTAGTGTCAGGTGAGCCCCTTGTGGGAACCAGAGCCACTCTATCCAGCTGAATCCCAAGTCCATGTGAGGCCCACGTGAGGACCAGATTCATCAAGTCGAATTGAGGCATAGCTGGGGACAAGAGTCACCAGATCTGGGTGCGGCCTAAGTGGGGCAAGATTCAGCAGTTCTGAGTTACGTCAAAGTGGGGACAAGAGACACCAGGTACGGGTGATGCCAAACTGAGGAGCAGAGTCACCAGACCCAGGTGAGGTCCATGTTGGAAAAAGAGTCACCAGGTCCAGGTGACGCCCAGGTGGGGACCAGGATCACCAGGTACAGGGGAGGCCTTTGAAAGAAGCAGAGTCAACAGTTCGAGGTCAGGTGCAGGTGGCAACCAGGGTCAGAAGGTGCAAGTCGGGCCAAAGTGGGATTCACAGTCACTAGGGCACGGTGAGACCCAGAGGGGGACCAGAGTCACCTGGTCCAGGTCAGGTCCAGTTGTGGAACACAGTCACCGGGTCCCAAATTTGCCCAGTTGAGGATCATGGTCAACAGAGCCAGGAGTGCCCATATGGGGCCCAGAGTCCCCAAGTCCAAGTGAAGCCCAGGTGGGGACCACAGTCACCATATCCAGGGTAGTCTCGTTTGCAGACCAGAATCACCAGGTCCAGGTGATGTGCAGGTGGCAACCACACTCACCAGGTCCCGGTGAGACCCTGGTGGGGACCAGAGTCACGAGGTACATGGGAAGCTAGAAACACTGCAGACACCAGGTCCACATGATGTCCATGTGGGAACGAGAATCACCAGTTACAGGTGAGTACCAGGTGGCTACCGACTCACCATGTCCAAGTTAGACCCAGGTGGGAACCAGTGTCACGATGTCCAGGTGTGGCCCAGGTGAAGACCAGAGTTTATAGGTCCGGCTGGGTCACTGTTAGTGAACAGTGTAACCATATCCTGATGCTACCCAGGTTGGTACCAGAGACACCATGTCCTGGTGAGGCCCAGGTGGGACCAGAGACATGAGGTCCAGGTGAGGTCCGATGAGAACCACAGTCACCAGGTCAGGTGAGGCCATGCTTTGGATCAGAGTCACTAGTTACTGGTGAGGCCCAGGTTTGCGCCAGAGTCACCTAGTACAGAAGATGCCAACGTCAGGACCAGAGTTACCAGGATCAGGACTGTCCCAGTGGGGAATAGAGTAACCATGAACCGATGATGCCCACGTAGAACCAGAGTCAACATGTCCAGACGAGGCGCAGTTGGGGAGCATATTCACTAGGTCCCGGTGAGGCCCAGTTGAGGACTAGAGACTCCAGGTTTGGTTGAGGCCTAGAGGGCTACCAGATTCACCTGGTCTAGGTGACATCCACATGGGGACCAGAGTAACCATGTCAGAGGGAGGCCAGAGTGGATCCAGAGTCATCATGTCCAGGTGAGGCTCAGGTGTGGAACAGAGTATCCAGGTCGTAATGATCCACAGGTGAGGACCAGAGTCAGCAGATCTGGGTGAGGCCCAGTTAGGATCAGAGTCACCAGTTCCAGGTGAGGCCAAGAAGGAGTCCACAGCAATCAGGTCCAGGTGGGGAACAAAGTCACCAGGACTGAGTGAGGCCCAGATGGGGACCAGATTCACCAGGCCCAGGGGATTCCCAGGTGGTGACCAGGTTACGAGTTCCGGGTGAGGACCAGGTAAGGACCAGATTCACCAGGTCCAAGTGAGGCCCACGTGGGGCCCTTGTACCAGGTATGGGTGAGGCCCAGGTGGCAACCCCACTCACCAGGTCCAGGTGAGGCCAACCTGCAGGCAATGCAGAGGAAGCGTGTCCCGATGATGCCCAGGTAGGGACCAGAGTTACCAGGTCCAGGTGAGGCCAACCTGCAGGCCATGCAGTGGAACCATGTCCCGATGATACCCAGGTAGGGACCAGAGTCACCAGGTCCACATGAGGCCCAGATGGAGCATATTCACTAGGTCCAGGTGAGGCCCAGTTGAGGACCAGAGTCACTAGATCTGGTTGAGACTTGAGGGGTACAAGAATCACCAAGTCCAGGTGACATCCAGATGGGGACCAGGGTCACCAGGTCTGGGTGAGGCCCAGAGAGGTTTCAGTGTCATCATGTCCAGGTGAGGCTCAGGTGTGGAGCAGAGTATCCAGGTTATAATGGTCCACAGGTGAGGACCAGAGTCACCAGATGTGGTTGAGGCTCAGTTAGGTTCAGAGTCACCAGTTCCAGGTGAGGCCAAGTATTAGTCCACAGAAATCAGGTCCAGGTGGGGAACAAAGACACCAGGACTGGGTGAGGCCCAGATGGGGACCAGATTCAACAGGTCCAGGTGATTCCCAGGTGGTGACAAGGGTTATCAGTTCTGGGTGAGGACCAGGTAAGGACCAGATTCACCATGTCCAAGTGAAGCCCACGTGGGACCTGTGTCACCAGTTATGGGGAGACCCAGGTGGCAACCTCACTCACCAGGTCCAGGGGAGGCCAACCTGAAGGCCATGCAGAGGAACCGTGTCCCGATGATGGCCATGTAGGGACCAGAGTTACGAGGTCCAGGTGAGGCCAACCTGCATGCAATGCAGTGGAACCATGTCCCGATGATGCCCAGGTAGGGACCAGAGTCACCAGGTCCAAATGAGGCCCACATGGAGCATATTCACTACGTCCAGGTGAGGCCGAGTTGAGGACCAGAGTCACCAGATCTGGTTGAGCCCTAGAGGGGTAACAGAATCTCCTAGTCCAGGTGACATCCAGATGGGGACGACAGTCACCAGGTCAGGGTGAGTCCCAGAGAGGTTCCAGAGTCATTATGTCCAGGTGAGGCTCAGCTGTGGAACAGAGTCACCAGGTACCAATGATGCCCAGGTGAGGACCAGAGTCACCAGGTCTGGGTGATGCGCAGATAGGATCAGAGTCACCAGTTCCAGGTGAGGCCAAGAAAGAGTCCACAGCAATCAGGTCCAGGTGGTGAACAAAGTCACCATGACTGGGTGAGTCCCAGATGGGGACCATATTCACCAGGTCCAGGTGAGGTCCAGGTGGTGACCAGAGTCCCCGATCTGTCAGAGGACCAGGTAAGGACCAGATTCACCAGGTCCAAGTGAGGCCCACGTGAGGACTTGAGTCACCATGTATGGGTGAGGCCCAGGTGTCCACCGCACTCACCAGGTCCAGGTGAGGGAAACCTGCAGGCCATGCAGAGGAACCATGTCCCGATGATGCCCAGATAGGGACTAGAGTTACCCGGTCCACGTGAGGCCAACCTGAAGGCCATGCAGTGGAACCATGTCCCGATGATGCCCAGGTAGGGACCAGAGTTACCAGGTCCAGGTGAGGCCAACCTGCAGGTCATGCAGTGGAGCCATGTCCCGATGATGCCCAGGAAGGGACAAGAGTCACCAGGTCCAAATGAGGCCCAGATGGAGCATATTCACTAGGTCCACGTGAGGCCCAGTTGAGGACCAGAGTCACCAGATCTGGTTGAGGCCTAGAGGGGTACCAGAATCACCTGGTACAGGTGACATCCAGATGGGGACCAGAGTCATCAGGTCTGGGTGAGGCCCAGAGTGGCTCCAGAGTCAACATGTCCAGGTGAGTGTCAGGTGTGGAACACAGTGTCCAGGTCATAGTGGTCCAGAGGTGAGGACCAGAGTGACCAGATCTGGGTGACGCGCAGATAGGATCAGAGTCACCAGTTCCAGGTGAGGCCAAGAAAGAGTCCACAGCAATCAGGTCCAGGTGGGGAACACAGTCACCAGGACTGGTTGAGGCCCAGATGGGGACCAGATTCAACAGGTCCAGGTGAGGCCCAGGTGGTGACCAGAGTCCCCGGGTCTGGGAGTGGACCAGGTAAGGACCAGTTTCACCAGGTCCAAGAGGCCCACATGGGGAACAGTCACAAGGTACGGGTTGCACTCCACTCACCAGGTCCAGGTGAGGCCAACCTTCAGGCCAGAGTCACCAGATCCAGGTGAGGCCCTAGTGGGGACCGGAGTCACCAGGTAAATGTGCGTCTACAGGAACACCACAGTCACCAAGTCCAGGTGTGGTCATGTGGGAACGAGAGACACCAGGTCCAGGTGAGACCCAGGTGGGGACCACAGTCACCAGGTCCAGATTGAGGCCTAGGTGGGGGGACCAGAGTCATCAGGACCAGTTGAGGCCAACGTGTGGAGCAAAGTTATCATGTCCAGGTGAGGCCCAGGTGGGGAACAGAGTAACCATGTCCCATTGATGCCAGGTGTGAAAAGAGTCACAAGGTCCCGGTGAGGCGCAGGTGGCAACAGGATTCACCAAGTCCAGGTGAGGCCAAGGTCGCGACCAGTCACCAGATCCATGTGAGGACAAGCTAAGGAGGAGATTCACCAGGTCCAGGTGAAGCCCAAGGGGTGACCATGTCACCAGGTAAGGGTGAGCCCCTGAGGGGGAAACAGAGTAACCAGTTTAGTTTGAGGCCCAGAATGGGACCAGAGGTCCCTGGTCAAAGTGAGGCCCAGGTGTGGAATAGAGTATCCAGGTCCCAATGATGCCTGGGTGAGGACCAGAGTCACTGGGGCCATGGAGGCCCAAATGGGGAACAGAATCACTTGGTCCTGGTGAGGCATCGAATAAGACCACAGTCAGCAGTATCAGGTGAGCCCCTTGTGGGAACCAGAGCCACTCTATCCAGCTGAGTCCCAGGTCCATGTGAGGCCCACGTGAGGACCAGATTCATCAGGTCGAATTGAGGCATAGCTGGGGACAAGAGTCACCAGGTCTGCGTGCGGCCTAGGTGGGGCAAGATTCAGCAGTTCTGAGTTAGGTCCAAGTGGGGACGAGAGACACCAGGTCCATGTGAGACCAAACTGAGGACCAGAGTCACCAGATCCAGGTGAGGTCCATGTTGGAAAGAGAGTCACCAGGGCCAGGAGAGGTCCAGGTGGGGACCAGAGTCAACACATCCAAGTGAAGCCCAGGTGGGGACCAGAGTCACTAGGTCCAGATGAGGCCCAGGTGAGGACCAGAGTTACCAGGTACACGTGAGGCCACGGTGGGAATGAGAGGCAACAGCTCCATGTGAGGCCGGCTTGGGGACCATGGTCAACTGGTGTACTTGAGGCCCATGTGTGGAACACAGTAACCAGGTCCAGGTGAGTCCCCGGCGGTGACAAGAGTCACCACGTCCAAGTGAGACCCAGGTGGGGACCAGGATCACCAGGTAAAGGGGAGGCCCTTGAAAGAACCAGAGTCAACAGTTCGAGGTCAGGCACAGGTGGCAACCAAGGACAGCAGGTCCAAGTCAGGCCAAAGTGGGGTTCAGAGTCATTAGGGCACGGTGAGACCCAGAGGGAGACCAGAATCACATGGTCCAGGTGAGGTCCGGTTGTGGAACAAAGTCACCGGGTCCCAATTTTGCACAGTTGAGGACCATCGTCAACAGGGTCAGGTGTGGCCCAGATGGGGACCGGAGTCCCCAAATCCAGGTAGAGCCCAGGTGGAGACCACAGTCACCAGATCCAGGGTAGTCTCAGGTGCAGACCAGAATCACCAGGTCCAGGTGAGGTGCAGGTGGCCACCACACTCACCAGGTCCCTGTGAGGCCCTGGTGGGGACCAGAGTCATGAGTTACATGAGAAGCTAGAAACACTGAAGCCACCAGATCCACATGATGTCCATGTGGGAACGAGAATCATCAGTTACAGGTGAGGACCAGGTGGGGATCCGACTCACCATGTCCAGGTGAGACCCAGGTGGGAGCCAGTGTCACCATGTCCAGGTGTGCCCCAGGTGAAGACTAGAGTTAATAGGTCCGGCTGGGTCACTTTTAGTGAACAGTGTAACGATATCCTGATGCTACACAGGTGGGTACCAGAGACACCAGTTCCTTGTGACCCCGAGATGGGACCAGAGCCCTGAGGTCCAGTTGAGGTCCCCACTGGAACCACAGTCACCATGTCAGGTGAGGCCATGCTTTGAATCAGAGTCACCAGTTACAGGTGAGGCCCAGGTGGAGCCAGAGTCACCTGGTATAGAAGAGGCCAAAGTCAGAACATGAGTTACAAGGATCAGGTCAGTCCCAGTGGTGAATAGAGTAACCATTTCCTGATGATGCCCTGGTAAAACCAGAGTCACCAGGTCCAGATGAGGCGCAGGTGGGGACCATGTTCACTAGGTCCCTGTGAGGCCCAGTTGAGGACCAGAGTCACCAGGTCAAGTTGAGGCCTAGAGGGGTACCAGATTCACCTGGTCTAGGTGCCGACAAGATGGGGACAAGAGTCACCATGTCAGGGAGAGGCCCAGGGGGGATCCAGAGTCATCATGTCCAGGTGAGTCTCAGATGTGGAACAGAGTATCCAGGTCATAATGGTCCACAGGTGAGGACCAGAGTCACCAGATCTGGGTGAGGCCCAGTTAGGATCAGAGTCACAAGTTCCAGGTGAGGCTAAGAAGGAGTCCACAGCAATCAGGTCCATGTGGGGAAAAAAGTCACCAGGACTGGGTGAGGCCCAGATGGGGACACAGATTCACCAGGTCCAGGTGATTCCCAGGTGGTGACCAGAGTTACCAGATTCACCAGGTCCAGGTGATACCCAGGTGGTGACCAGAGTTACCAGATACACCACGTATAAGTGAGGCCCACGTAGGGGCCTGTGTAACCAGGTATGTGTGAGGCCCAAGTGGCAACCCCACTCACCAGGTCCAGGTGAGGCCTACCTGCAGGCCATGCAAAGGAACCGGGTCCCGATAATGCCAAGGTATGGACCAGAGTTACCAGGTCCAGGTGAGGCCAACCTGCAGGCCATGCAGTGGAACCAGATCCCCATGATGCCCAGGTAGGGACCAGAGTAACCAGGTCCAAATGAGGCCAAGATGGAGCATATTCACTAGGTCCAGCCGAGGCCAAGTTGAGGACCAGAGACACCAGATATTGTTTAGGCCTAGAGGGGTACCAGAATCACCTGGTCCAGGTGACATCCAGATGGGGACCAGAGTCACCAGGTCAGGGTGAGGCCCAGAGAGGTTCCAGAGTCATCATGTCCAGGTGAGGCTCAGGTGTGGAACAGAGTCACCAGGTACCAATGTTGCCCAGGTGAGGACCAGAGTCACCAGGCCTGAGTCATGCGCAGATAGGATAAGAGTCACCAGTTCCAGGTGAGGCCAAGAAAGAGTCCAAAGCAATCAGGTCCAGGTGGGGAACAAAGTCACCAGGACTGGTTGAGGCCCAGATGGGGAAGAGATTCACCAGGTCCAGGGGAGGCCCAGGTGGTGACCAGAATCCCCGGGTCTGGGAGAGGACCAGGTAAGGACCAGATTCACCAGGTCCAAGAGGCCCACGTGGGGACCTGAGTCACCAGGTATGGGTGAGGCCCAGGTGGCAACCCCACTCAGAAGGTCCAGGTGAGGCCAACCTGCAGGCCAGAGTCACCAGATCCAGGTGAGGCCCTAGTGGGGACCGGAGTCACCAGGTAAATGTGAGTCTACAAGAACACCACAGTCAACAGGGCCAGGTGTGGTTAATGTGGGAACGAGAGTCCCCAGGTCCTGGTGAGACCCAGGTGGGGACCACAGTCACCAGGTCCAGATTGAGGCCTAGGTGGGGGGACCAGATTCATCAGGACCAGTTGAGCCCAAAGTGTGGAGCAAAGTTATCATGTCCAGGTGAGGCCCAAGTAGGGAACAGAATAATCATGTCCCATTGATGCCAGGTGGGAAAAGAGTCACAAGGTCCAGACGAGGCATAAGTGAGGAGTAGATTCACCAGGTCCTGTTGAGGCCCAGTTGAGGACAAGTGTCCCCAACTCCGGGTGAGTCCCAGAGGGGTACCAGAGTCACCCGGTTCTGGTGATGTCCAGGTGGGGACCAGAGTCACCACGTCAGGGTGAGGTCCAGAGGGAGAGGAGAATCACTAGTTCCAGGTGAGGCCCCGATGTGGAACTGAGAAACCAGGTCCCATGATGCCCATATGAGGACCTGAGTCACCAGGTCCAGGTGAGGTCCTGTGGGAACCAGTCACCCCGTCCAGCTGAGGCCAGGTGGGACCACAGTCACCAGGTCCAGGTTAGGCCCAGGTATATAAGAGTCTATACATGTCCCAATAATGCCAAGGTGAGGACAGAGTAAACAGGTCCAGGAGAGGCCCAAATATGGATCAGAGTCATTGTGTTCCATGTGAGGCCAGATGGAGACCAGAGGACCCAGTTCCAGGAGAGCCCCATATGGGAACCAGAGCCACCAGATCCAGGTGAGGTCCAGGTGGGACCACTGTCACAAGGTCCAGGGGAGGCGCAGATGGCAACAGGATTCACAAAGCCCAGGTGAGGCCCAAGTGGAGTCCAGTCACCAGATCCAGGTGCGGACCAGCTAAGGACTAGATTCACCAGGGCCAAGTGAAGCCCAAGGGGTTACCAGAGTCACCAGGTAAGGGTGAAGCCCAGAGTGGAACCAGAGTAACCAGTTTAGTTTGTGGCCCAGAATGGGACCAGAGGTCACTGGTCAAAGTGAGGTCCAGGTGTGGAATAGAGTACCCAGGTCCCAATGATGCCTAGGTGGGTCCAGAGTCCCTAGGGCCATGAGGCCCAGATGGGGAACAGAATCACTAGGTCCTGGTGAGACATAGAATAAGACCACATTCAGCAGTATCAGGTGAGCCCCTTGTGGGAACCAGAGCCACTCTATCCAGCTGAGTCCCAGGTCCATGTGAGGCCCACGTGAGGACCAGATTCATCAGGTCGAATTGAGGCATAGCTGGGGACAAGAGTCGCCAGGTCTGGGTTCGGCCTTAGGTGGGGCAAGATTCAGCAGTTTTGAGTTAGGTCAAAGTGGATGAGAGATAACCAGGTCCAGGTGAGGCCAAACTGAGACCAGAGTCACCAGATCAGGGTGAGGTCCACATTGGAAAGAGAGTCACCAGGTCCAGGAGAGGTCCAGGTCGGGACCAGAGTCACCAGATCCAGGTGAAGTCCAGGTGGGGACAAGACTCACCAGATCCATGGCCAGGTGGGGATCAGAGTCATGGACCAGATGAGGCCATGGAGACCAGAGTTACCAGACACCTGAAGCCCCCGGGTGGGGATCAGAGGCAACAGGTCTACTTGAGGCCCAGGTGTGGAACACAATAAGCAGGTCCAGGTGAGTCCCCAGTGGTGAGAAGAGTCACTACGTCCAGGTGAGGCCCAGGTGGGGACCAGGATCACCAGGTACAGGGGAGGCCTTGAAAGAACCAGAGTCATCAGTTCGAGGTCAGGCGCAGGTGGCAACCAGGGTCAGCAGGTCAAAGTCAGGCCAAAGTG